>NW_027210841.1:0-57500 GCF_029030835.1 Brachyistius frenatus | reverse complement strand
TGTTAATCAGTCCCTTCGAGGACATCGCAATTTTGCAATCGCAATAATTAATGGCAATTCAAGCAATCTTTGCAGTATTTGCGGGGGATTGCATTTAAAAAAAAATTATTTTACATTTACGATTACATATTACTGCATGTTAAATTAGTTTCATACACACTTCAAGTTGTCAGAGACTGCACTTTGTTTTTATGCATTCAGTGGACCTATGTGTTGAATTAACCTGAATTAAACAGCATGTAAAGCTCTTATTTTGAAAAAATTGAAACAAAAATATTTCTGTGATGTCCAGCGTGATTATTATCACAGGAACTGATTCCACATTGTTTATCAGGTAGTGCTTGAAAAAAATATATAAGTTTTGCTCTCCACTTGCAATTTTTTCAAATTCCTGCAATTGTACCGCAAAACAAAACTCGCGTAAAAACTCTGCAAATTACAATCGCAATTTCTGAGAAAACCCACCGCATGAATCCAACATTTTTGATCGCAACAATCACCAAATCCTTGAAGGACTGGTTACCATGGAGATAACAATGAGCCCCGGACACTGGAGACCCCGCAGGCCGGCAAAACCCATTTCTCTGTAGATCGCTTAAAGTTTCCACATAATTTATGCTCTGCTCTTCCAACACTTCACGTCTTCATAGACGTCACTCCAAGCGCTCATATTTCAACGCGGCGAGCTCAGCGCGGTTCGCCCGCGACGGCGTTACGGAGCCGTGTGGTCTCAGCGAGCGACGGAAAGGCTATGAAATATGGAGCAGGGGAAGATATATTTAATTCTGTATTCACTGGATTCAAGTGGGATGAGAGCTGCCCCGGTGGGGGGTCGGATGGATGATCCCTGACTTCGTTAAAAAAAAAAAAAAAAAAAAAAAGAGGCGGTTCATGAAATTTAGAGTAGCGGAAGAAGAGCGTTAAATATCTTCATGATGAAACAGCTTCGGTCTTTAGAAGAAAAATCAATGCAAGCTGATGAGCATTCAGGTTTTCATTTTTCCACAGATGGAGCTTTTACCGGAGCGGTCGATTTTCTCTCAAGGAAAGCTCAGCTTCAACGGTGACCTAAATCAGAGAATCAGTTGTCACATGAATGTGGACTCGGCGCTGCTGCAGGGTGCCAAAGAGTGAAATGAACAAATTCGTCATTTCGCCGAGGACCACGTCAACCTTCGAAGTCATGTTCAAATCAGCTTGGCTTTTTAAATCTGAAATCATTTCGAGTCGACAGTCGGGGAACAAGAACAGTTTGCATGTTTAGGTGATTTATAAAGGACGCAGCCTGCTTTTGGTCAAATCAGACAATATTTCAGTTCTGTGGCCATTTTGTTAAATGTGGGAATATCAGATCACAGATTAGGTGCAACTAACATTATAAAATATTCTTCTAGTTGGCAGTTGCTTTAATTTTTTGAGGAACAAGGGGAGTAGCTAAGCACAAAACTAAACGTGGAGCAAGTACACAAAGGCGCTGGTCATATGACGTTCGTTTCGAGTCCTCTTACAAGAAAAGTTCATCTTAGTAGCTGAGTAACATTAACAGTTTCTAAGGTTGTGGACAAATGAAAACTAAGATGTCTCAGATGATCTAAAGGTCTAAATAATAAAGACTCTTTATTAGGTTGCAAGAAATGCCGCGTAAAGTCCTGAACACATGCAAATAGTGTGGTCTACTCAGTCTGGATAAAAAATTTCAGTATGACCTGCTGCATATTTAAATGTTGTTTATGTAGCAGCAAAAAACATTCTTCCTCATCTAAGCATGTTTACAAAGAACAGTAACAGGCCTGAAATTGAACCCTGCGGGACTCCAGAAGGAGCGCTGTAAGGAAAAGATGACAAAATGCCCGGAAAAACATGATCGAGGAGCAGAAACATGTAGACGAGGCAAACCAGTTCATGACATGAATATCAACCCAATCCAAAACCTTTTCTATTTTTTTTTTTTTTTTTAAAACCTATTTTACTTTTAACATAAAGTCAATAAATTAGAAGTTTAGTTCATGTTTTTTTCTGTACCTGGTTCTGGTCTCGGGATCTTCGTGAGTGGAGTGGCACATGGCGCTGAACTGGGAGACAAAGAAGTCGTAGCGGCGATGGTAGGACGGCGTGTCTTCCTCAATGTTGGCAAACTTCACAAACTACGGAGAGGACATGAAGAAGAAGGCAAATAATTCACTGGCCTCAAATGTCTTGAGAGCACCAGAGTTTAGACATCGACGTTGGAGCATTGGCACTACGGCGTCTAAAATAGATCTGACTTTGTTGTGCTTCATTTCTGTTGCGTCAAATATGGTAGAGATGCAAGTTGAGAATTTTTAGAACAGGCTGAATAACATTAGTGTCATTGATTCATTGTTATAAGGCTGCAATTTACTCTCTAGTTTACAGATTTAAAACAGAAATAAAAGTGGGAATTTCTTTGCTGGACTTTTTCCAAATCTCACTCCGGCCGGGTGACAAGGATAAGAGGAAGTTTTGCGACTCAAAATTCTCATAAAAATCTCTTGTCCGTGAGTCCGAGGTTGGACATCGTGGCCTAAAAACAAGAACAGCAAAGTAAATATAAGTACGCTATTTAGTGCAGCAGTTTTTACAGTCTGATCGGTACTACAATAATAAACTATATTGATGGAAGAGACAGCAACAGGTTATATTATAACAATAGCAGCCAGAGCATTTTTTTTTTTGGTCAATTTTTTTAAATCCCTTTGAAAGCCCTGGAAAATGTTGCCCCTCGTGACCGTTTTTTTTTCCCCTCATTAAAAAGTTACTATAACTTAATTACAAAACTAAATGAGTCTCATCTTCTAATAGCTTTAGCTGGTTAGATGGTTTTTAAGATGTAAACAGAGTATAGCGCTTCACAAACATCATTGAGAAATCTTATGGGCTGATACTCTGTTTTGGTATTGGTTTAAACAAAAACAAAACAAAATGAAATCCTCAGCCCAAATCATCTAACAGTGAAGTTCAAAAAGATAAAATCATACCATGAGAACGGCACTGTAGCTGCTAATTGTGTGACCTTTAACCTCTCGACAATGGAGAGACAAAAACAGACATTCGTGTTCTTCAATGGCACCACTATTACAACGACATTCATAGCATTTCCACGTACTCAAAGTACCCTCATATACAGGTACGGCAATGATCTGGAAGCGACGGTGGTAATGGTAAGAACCGCCGGAGAGCTACCCCTCCTCCCCCCTCCCTCCCACCCTTTAGCCCACCTTATAATTTCAACCCTCCAGTGTCCTCTGGAGAGGCCGCCTCCTCTTGGCACAGTCCGCCGTGCTCGAGTGGCCTTTCCTCGCTACCCTATCATTGTCCACTGCAACAAATTGCCTCCGCACGGTTCGGCGTCGGTGAGAAAAAAAACAAAAAACGCCGTTCTATCTTGTAATTTCCTCCCATTTTGTAGCTAACCTCTCCTCGGGGTAATGGCTCAGACAGAAGGAGGTATGCCGGCAGCTGGCGTACGGGAGAGCCGCGACTGCAGCAGAACAGTGGGGTAAATCCAGGATAGGCACTTAGAGGCTAATTACCGGGTTGTGGTTAAGAGGGGGAAGCTCCGGTCAGGAGTTTGGAGTTTGGACGTCAAGTATTTTGGTTGAACTACGTCGGGAACAAAACATGAACCGAACATTAGATTCAATGCAAAGTGATATGTGGACAAACCGGGACTATGGCCAGCGTATCTTGAGTTCTGTTTGGAGGGTTGGTTGAACATGACCTCAGAAAATTAATGCAAAGCATAGATGACCGGTACCGGTGGTGTTAAGGGCGGTGGGGAGGTGTGACAAGAGTCAGGTAACCTGCAGAACTCCATGAATAGGCGACGGCGCTGATGGCGGCTTTTGTCCGCCTGCGATCTCAGAATCAGCAAAGCGGCGACCTCCTTTGATTGTCGCCATTTACAATCAGACAATTCTGGACGTTGCGCTTGTATCCCATTTTTCTCTGGTGTTCTGAGGCAAGTCTAAAAATGCGCGGTTCAAGAGCAAGTCCTCTCAGGCCTACGGCGTACGAGCAGTTTGAGACGTTTTTGTTGACATTCTGATTCTGTTCTCAACTTTCGAAAAACCACCAGTTTCCATTGCAACTGGCTTAAAGCCATTTAAAAAAAAAAAAAAAAAGGAAACGACAAGTCACCGTTTAAAGTCTCCGGGTTGGTTGGTGTTCACTGGAAGTATGGTTGTGTAGTCACTTTCTGGTTACAGACTAACAAAAATTTGCATCAAATCGCCCTTAAAGTTTGACTTAAGACTTAATTGCACTTCGTAATGCTCGTTATGGCTGTTCTGCATTAAAACATTTAAATGTAGATTATTTTATAATTTGGCCTATTTTATCAAATAGAAAAAAAAATAAAGGTCTATATGTCTGACTGTATTGAAAATAGGTATTTTTGTATCACTACCAAAACTCAGGTCTGATATTGTCATTTGTGAAGATTAAATGTGACTTCAAGCACGTTACCATAAACCATTGGGCGACGTCACACTGGGATGACATTTGCTTGCGATGAGCCGATTTCAATTGTCCTTTTGCCTACATTTCTAATTCCACTCCATTACTCAAAGCTCCTCCATCCAAACTGGATGTTAGTTATCGAACGGACGTTCAGTCATTCGGCGGCAATCCAAGACTTTGGAAACACACCAAATCAATTTTTGCTTTTTTTTGTTTTAGTAGAAAAACCCTGAAGACGGAGCTCGTCAGTAACTCCCGTACGATGGACGTCTGCAAGTTTTCTCGAATAAATGCTTTCTTCATAAAAAAGTTTTTCTACTCTTAATTTCTCCGATACTTTGGCAACAACACTTCTGAGACAAAGATACAAAGTAGACCATTTTACACGTATGTCTACAAGTAACAAGTTGTAATGGAGAACATTTTTTAACATTTATTCGCGGGCATTTATCATCTATGAAGAGTATTTCTGGCCTTCAGAGCCGTCGGTTCACTGATGAACCTGCTGGAGTGTCAGCTTGACAGTTTGAGTGCCTTCCCCCCTCCCCCCCAAAAAAAGTCCTTTGGCATCATTTGGGATTTTAAGAGATGATGGGAGCCGAATGCTGAGGGATAACATTCAGGTGCAGGATTGAAGTAAAGTAAATAAAAGCTCTTTTTTTCCCCCTCCGTTAGCAGAGGAGCCGGTACTTCTCTGGTATTCTGCAATGTAATGTGCAGAAATCACACGAGCGAAGTAGGACAACAAAGCCTGAAATGAAATGCAACAGATGGAATTTAATAAAGAGGAGACAGATTACTGGTCGACTCGGCTCAGATTAATGAGCGCTCGTTGGTCGGTGAAAACTCATTTCAGCGGCGTCAAATTGGCTTTCGGTTAGGTTGCGCTCACACCCGAGGAAATCAAATCAGGGTCATGTTAAACCAATGTAGTTCTAAGAACTCTTTAATATCACTTCGTAATATCCGTTGTAATTGTAAAAAAGACGGTTGGGCAGATGAGCAGCGAATACAGGTGTTTCCATTTCCTCGTACGCGACGCCGCATCTGGCTCGGCGGGGCTATAAATACGCCGGAGCACGAACTCCCCCTTGTGAGTCTGACTCACCGGCTTCATGTGTCTGAGAGCCCAACGATGAGTGTGTCTCTTTCTACGGAGACGGAGCGGAGGGACGAGATACTTCCAGGCGTCGCAGTCTGCCAATTTCTTGTGATAAAGTTAACTGGCAGATAAATGTGGAAAGGCGCGAACGGCTGGCAGAGCAGACAGCAGAGATACACTACGGCGACACACACATTTATACTGCAGCAACACACACACACACACACACACACACACACACACACACACACACACACACACACACACACACACACACACACACACACACACACAGAGTGGGAAGGGTACAAAAAAAAAAATAGACTCTGCCCGCGGTAGGAGGGCGACGTGTTGCATTTAAGGGGAACAATGTGGGGTTTTAATGGAAATGTCGCCGTGTTCCGACTGATTGGAAAAACAAAACAAAACAAAAACCTCCGTCTAAAATTCATCGCCAAAGTGATTCATCGCCTCCTTCCATGAGGGTTCGTTTTCTCTCGTGATCTCTCAAAAGTTACCAAGCAAGATGTGGTGGAAAGTTGAGATTGCAAAGCCAAAAGAACTTCAGCAAACAACGACGCGGTCGTTCCAAAAGCTTTTTGACATTTTCAGGCTCGAGACCAGACACGTTCCAGAGGCCCGCTTTATATTTACGAGACAATTTACGAGACGTGACACACTTCGCTGTGATTCGCCTCAGAAATATTCCGATTTATTACAACTTCTGTAGGTTTGTTCCAACCCAGCATCACGCTGTAGTGTGTAATACACCCGTCAGTCCACTAGAGGATATCGCGTCACGTTTTTTTTCCCTCACGAGATACGAGTGCAAATAAGTAGTTTCATGTAAGTAGCGTTTTTTTTAAGCTGCGTATACTTTTCCTACCCTGGCGAGGCAAAACGCGACGCTGACACGGTGCCCTCTAGTGGACCGTCGGTTGTATTACACGCATCGGCGTGATCCTGAGCTGATTAATTCAAAATGTCTTTATAATTTTACTCTCAAAATTCAACGCGTACGTGTGACTCTATATATTTTTGTACGTGCTGCGTGTATACGTGCATTATTTTATTGCTTATGTTGTTTGCTTTTTGAAAAATTGAGAAGTCCTTTGCTTGAAAAGTGTTCTACAAATAACATTGTTGATAGATAGAGCGATAGATATTTTATTAATCCCTCAGAGGGAAATTTTTACACATTATTCATTCACAAATACGTTTATTTCCAAGCTGTGCGATGAACCCGACTTTTTTTTTTTCTTCCTAAGTGATCCATCGGCGTTACCGCGGCTCACACATTAACTCGTAAGAACAATGTCGAAGTGACACGTTGTGATAAATCCTAAAAAAGTGCCCTTTAAAATCCCACTGGTGACCTTTGACCTCCTTCCTCTTCCGTCCTCGTACGTCGATGGACGGTGGACAACAGGGTCCCAAAAAAACCCAAATGTGTGATGTTTGTTCAGTAATTATTTGGATGCCGGAGGCCCTCCACTGAAAAGCGTTCCGGCCGGTTTCAAACAGTCTTTCGAACCAAATTGCTGTAATTTGTTGAGCCCTGCGTCGTTTTTTGTTGTTGTTGTTGTTTTTTTTCTTCTCCGCAGACATCCCAAACAAACTCGTTAAAACTGATAATTAGCCGACAGTTTTTGAGCGACGTGTAAAAACACCAAACTTTAAACGGAGCGTCTCGGATTTGTAGCCGGCGCCACGAGGACAAAAAAAAAAAGTAATTAGCGCGGCTCTCACCTAAAAGGCAGTCTGCACCGAACCCCTCCATCTCCCCCATCCCTCCACCCTCCATCCCTCCACCCTCCCAACTCACGCTACCTGTCACTGCATCTGCTCTCCTCCTCTGTCAGAGTCTAAATACCGCACATAAATAATGCAAACGGCTTTCGCATCGAAAAACCCGTCCGGCTCGGTTTCCTGCTCAGATGAACCCGCCCGACAACGGCGAAGGACGTTTGGGGCCCAGAATAGGAGGAGGTACGAAGAGGAGGAAGAGGAGGAGGATGAGGAGGTGGAGGAGGAGGAGGAGAAAAAAAAACCAACAACTTAGAGTTCACCTTGAGAAGACTTGGAAGGAGAAACGCTGACATTTGCCGGCGGCGTCCCTAGCCTAATAATAATTAGCGTCTTTCACAGGATATGTTAGAAGGGCCGTTTCCTTCCACCCGAGTTATAAATTAGCCGTTTAAACACCGACATCGACCTCCCGGCTGAAGTTCACCGACGTACCCGACCTGCTCCTGTGAGAAGAAGGGTAATGAAGTCAAGAGGAAAAGGGCTTGTTTTGTAGCTCGGGTGCTCATATTTCTTGCTGCGAAGCACTTCGAGCTGCGTTTCTTGTGTGAAGGTGTTATATCAAGTAAAGTTTATTATTATATTTTGACAACATAAAAGAATAACGGTTTGGTACGAAAAGCAGGGACGCTTGATGCTGATTGTAAAAGCTCAGCAGGCTCCAGAGTTTCATGGGAGAAAACAGCAATTAGGGCGAAAATCACCCGGTTTGCTGGCAGCACGATTGATCGTAAAAAAAACAAAAAAACAAAAAAAACGCGATCTCGTTTCTGAACTGATGCATTTTCTTTTGGGACAACGGCTGCAGCGAAACAAGCGCTACCCAGCCTTGCCGTCGACAAATGCTCAATACAAATACAAATAAAGATTTAAAAAAAAACAACAACTGTGAAATGAAAACATCTTTCTTTGTTTAAACTGGACCGTTTTCTTTCCGTCTTACCGAGTTGGTCCCCAGGACCTGCAGGTCGGGCTCTCCGGACTCCAGCAGCTTGGCGACCATGTGCAGGAAACTCTCCACGAAGGGCTTGATGCTCTGAGAGTGACAGGCCATCAGCAGCTGGTCCAGAGCCTCCATGGCGATCACCACGTTCCTGCACACAGGTTGGAGTTACAAGGTCCTTCAATCGTGGCGTTCGGCACTTCGTCGGCAATCGAAAAGTCGCGAACGCGGATGATTCCCAACAGCGCCCGCCGGAAGTCGTAACCTGACTGCGCCACCGGCCCGTCAATCAAAAACACACGGCGGCGTATTTCCCAATCGAGCGACGAACAAAACGACCACATCTCGGAACCGGAGCCACTTTCCCGGTTCTACTGATGATGGAGCCTCAGCAGTGTTATGGCGGGTTTAAAGTGGGCGTGGCCTGCCTACTTTACAATATATCGAAGGATGAATTTTACAGCAGCAGCAATTGGATTTTTGATCAGTTTGCTACATGTGGAAAAAAAATAATCTTGACGACAGCTTTGCGGTTTGAGGGACAGAACAAACCCGAGCTTACGAACATCTCCACTTCGTTGGGCGGACGGAGCGTCTCAGGCGATGCCAGGCGGTTTCGTAACGACACATGGACGATTACAGATGGAAGAGAGAGAGATGTGTTCGTTCTCCGGCTGTCAGCGTCGGGGAATAAAAACCACAGCCAATTAAACAGGATTTCTGACTTTATAATGGCTGCATTGATTTGGTTGGATTTTTTTTTTTTTTTTTTTTTTTTAAATACATGAGGGACGTTTTCGTCTCTCAACTCGTTTTAATTATTTTCCCGGAGCTGAAATCACTTAATGGTTCAGCGAAATTGGAAGTGGACAGGCTTTTACCAGCTTTCCATTCCCTTTATTAATAGACTAATGTCATTACGGGATGCCTTAGTTGGGCATGCCTTGTATCGTTATCTTTTTAGGACACATTTAAAGCACTCAGAAATGCCATCCCCTGCTAAGTGAGGTGTATTATACGACGTTCTAAGACTACTTATTTATTATTTATATATTATTATTATTGTATTATCTACGGTAAATGCTGTGGGATTTTCTTCCCCTGCTGTTTGTGTTTCTCTTCTTTCCAGTTTGGATGGATGTGTTTCGATTTTCCGCGGTATAGTTTCCATCATAGTGTAACTGGTACTGTTGGGCGATCGGACGAATACATCTGCTAACAAGGATTATTCGAGTCCATTGCCAGTTGGATTTGTTTGAGTAATTCTTTTCAGGTTGTTTTTTTTTGCACATTTAATTTTCTGCCTCCTCAATAATTCTTCCCTGTAAATACTCTACTTATAAAGCATGATTTAAAGCGTGCATTCAGGATTAGGAACCGCCAAAGTTGCGTCGTATAATGAGCGTTATGTTATCCAAACCTGTTCATTTGATTCATTTGAAGGCTTGCCAGCAGAGGCGACCTTCATCTGACGCAAATGGACTCTTTTTCAAAAACTTTCCGACAGTTGTTCAGTTATTTGTTTTTTTTCCACGGCTCGGAAAAGGTCTCATGGGTGATTTATTTGGTGAGTAACCTATTGGTTGTAATGTTTTAGGGAAATTAGATTTGCTGATAAGGTGAAGGAAAATGTATTCAAACAAATAAATATTTGGTCCAAGAAAAATCACAACAACAACCAACATCGTCGTCGTAATGGAGATTATTGCTTAAATTAAAAAAAACATTAATGCTGTTTTGATTGTGGCTTAAAACTTCCTGAAGCTGTTCTTATAATCACAAAGTGTAGCCTCGAGTACTGCGTAAATAAATATGAACAAAAATGGTGTAAAAAATATTGTGCAAATGTAAATGAATATAAAACAAATTGTGGGATATCGCTGTGCAATAAAATCCCTCTGAGGGCTAATAGATTAATCAAAAGAAAAAAACAAGCATGTTTACCTAATCTGGAGTAAACAAAGTGCACAGATAGTACAAGCCGTACTAAACACCAGCACAAAAACCAGCTGGTTGTTGGGTCGACAATGACCGGTAAAAAAAAACCATATGTAAAATAATATAAACCAGCTTTTAATTCCTCATTTCACAGAAAATCTGATGGAGTTGTTTCCTTTCAGTGAATCCGTAACCATGAACAGTCGTGTTTACGCGGGCTCGCAGTCATTTTATCCCCGGATCATTTGGATCACTTGATACTGAAGAAAAACTACCGATAACTGCGTAGTAAAAAAAAATCTGAAGTTACAGAAGGTGTGATTTTTTTTTTCAGGGGTTTAACCGAAACCTGAACTCTCGGTAGGTCATATATCACTCACCCGTAGCGGTGTCGCACCACATCTCTGCTCAGCCTCTCGGCGAGGTAAGCACCGATCCTGTCCAGTTTCTCCGGAGCCGACACGGCGTAGAAGGTGAGCTTCTCCATGTCCGATTTACTGAGGCCATCCTGAAGGGAAAGAGAATGCACTTCACATTTACATGTTCGTAAAACCAAAACCAAAAAGACACAGTCAACAATGAATAAATACTAAAAAAACAAGCACAGTGTGTGATTCCACAGTCGGATTATTCCTCGGGGCCACGGAGCTGCATCGATGTCCAAAAATGATTAAAAACACGTCAATTAGTTGCATTGTTGCACCGACTATGATCAGTTTGGGGAACCATAGTCCTTCTTGTTGTGTTCAAAAACCAAGGCCAAACACGGAGTCCTGTCAGAAAACCATAACTATATTTAAAATGTTCAATAACGACCTGTGATATCTGACATCTAAGAAATGGAAAAAGAGAATTTTAGAAAAGTATTTTCCGAGTTATCAAAGTCAAATAACCTGCTTTCGAGTTCATTAACTTCCAACTCTACTTTCTAAAACTCTCCTCAGTCTGCGACGCTTCAGATATATTCAAACGGCGATGTTAAATGGACTGTGAATGTGTTTAATTAGGTTCTTCTGCTTTGCTACCAAATGACTGAACACCACAGATCACTGCTCAGAAACTTATCATAAAGTCTGAAGCTGCGCGCACGCGGTTGGAAATTATTCCAGTGACGAGTCAAAACCACCGGAAATGTAAACACTCGAAAAGGTCTTCGCTTTAATTCTGAACGACTTGAAGTTTATTTTTGATTAATGGGAACTTGGAAAGTCCGTCTAGACTTCAGCGTATTAGCGTATGTTATAATAAACAATATATTACAGCCATTAAAAGGAAAAGGGAGTTAATTTAAGACCCCCGGGGTTTTCAGTCCCTCGGGCTCCCCGGCGTGTGATAATTAATTTGCCGAGGTCTCGACCACTCAAGCATTTTGATTTCCCACCGCAACCTGTTTGCTTAAACTGAAGGTCCTCAGGAAAGATACGGGGGGGGGAGAAGGAGCCCGAAACCACGTACACATTAAGCGTTATAATTAACGAGGGTCGAGGAATCAAACGGGTGATAATAACTCGCGGTGGTCTGGTTATCAAAGCCGGGTCACGTTTAATAGCCGGACTTTAATCAGAGTCTGAAGCGTTCGGCTTCGCGGTCGCCCCAATTATATCCGTTTCGTTCCAGGGGAGCTCTCTGGTGGTGGACCGTCACTGGGAAACTCAAAACCCCTGGTCTTGGCAGTAAATTAAATACTACATTAGTTATTTGCATCGTCACTGGAGTAACTTCGGTTTTATTGAGGACGTGCGTGCTGGTACTCACTTTGGGGTCCTCGGGGAAGATGTTGTCCACCAGGCGTTTGTACCTCGGCCTCAGCGGCCCGCAGCAGCCGCAGACTCCTGCAACAAAACAACAAGACACCTGACCGTTAGCGGAAGGTTAGCCCGACCTCCCGACATCAACATCAGACAAAGGAGTCGAGAAGCCCGCACGGACGACACGCGGAGCTTGATTTTCGAGGCTTCGATGTCGAGTCACAGAGTAACTCGGAAACTCGAGTGTAGCTTAAATTTATTTTTTTTTAAATGAAAAAAAAATATCCCAACTTTTGTGGGGTCTAAGGACCCTGAAGGAAAAACTGGCCCACGTCTTCCTCCTCTGACGCGGCCGAGACGATTCCCAAACTCACTCCAGATTCAAGAGCCGTCGCCGATGGGTCGTCTCCTATTGACTCGCCTCAATTGGTATTACGAGCAGCGGCCTGCGAGTCGATAAGAAGTGATGAGTCATCAGTCGCGGCTCGGCGGTGTGGGGGTGAATAAGTTAATGTCACCGCGGGGAGGATAACTGAGCAGCCGACTGGCCGGCTATCGGGAGACGACGGGTGCAGACTCCACTGAGGACCACCTGGCCGCGGTGTGTTCGCTGACATTTCGATAAATCTCATGAAAATCAATAGGAGAAATAGGTGGTGTTTTGAACCAGCTTCGTCTTCAAGGTCAACACTATCAATTTTATTCTCGCCCCAGTTTGAAAAGTTGAAGGCAATCTCGATATTTGCCTCTTTCCAAAGCAATTCCAGTAACTCCTTAAACCGCCCCCCCAAAAAATGTTTTTGCAAAAGAAGGCTACTTTTGCTCAGTGTCCACAAGATGTATGAGTTGTAATTTATCTCAAATCGACACAGACTAATAGTCATAATAAAGATACATAATTCACAGATAGCTTAAGAGAAAGAGAGGGAACACCGCCTCTACAGACCTGCAACAAAGAACAAAACTGGAGAATTGAGTAAGTTAACTGGTAAATTTAACAAATATGCAAAAAAATAAATAAATAAATTTTGCCAAATCTGTACATCAGGAAACAGCAGATAACTCTGAAACTCAGCATTTGGCTAAAGTCTCTGTACATTTAACCACAAAACTATTTATTTGGTTTTTGGTTTTTTTAGGGCATGGCTTTTTCTTTTCGGTGCAAAATTTTTTTTCTTGCATTTTCCGCGAGTGTCGTCAGTGAAATGTCAGCGTTTCTGCGTCTGAAGGAGCAACGGACCAAAACTGAAAAGGTCACTAGCAGCGTTCAGGCTGCTGTACGGACGATCAATGAGGAGCAGCCATTTAGCATCAGAGACTGAACTTCACCCAGTTCAAGCACAAACATCTGAAAAGAAAGACGGAAGGCGAAGCGACAGAACGGACAGAAACACAACTCGTATATTTCTACGGAGGTTTAACAAATATCACGTATCTAAAAAAAAACCCCAGCTAAATAGGCGTTACTCGATGAAATGCTGAGGTTGTTGGTTTTTTTTTGCAATTACTGACCGAATGTTGTTCAAAAAAAATGGTGGGAGCTATAAAATAATCCTTCATTAAGATGTAGTTACAGGCTGCAAACACATTCAAGAAATGTCCAGAATTCACAACAAAAATAAAGTAAAAAAAAAAAAGGTCCATAAATCTTAAGTACGATTAAACGTGAAGCCAAAAAGGCCAAATCTTCTTGTACCATTCATCAAACCACCGAATTCTGTTTTTCACAGAATAAAATAAACTTTACATCATCTGCAAAAAAACAAACATTTAAAAGCGTTCCAAGATTATTCATAAACAAAATGAATAATTTCGGCCCAAAATTTGTCAAACAAACAAACTGCAGGGTGAAGATCGATTCTCCTCTACAACTAGAGTCAACTAGTTCGAGAAAACATTCAATAATCCTGAAATCGTTTCGAATGGGAAATGGGATTTCACAGATCCTGAAGGAATGCTGAAGGATTTGTTGTTATTTGTTTATTATATTTATGTATAAATATAATGTTAACTGTGCCGAACAGATGACTTTTCAATTAATTTATTCAAATTAAGTTACCTGGAGTTTCTGCAAGCAATAACAATAACAAATAACTAAAATAATGAACATTTGTTTAATGATATTAATTGATTTTTTTTTGTGTGTGTGTGTGTACTACAATCGTCTAAAAGAATTTTGACTCAAATTATCGGTGAGAAGCAGATTTACAGCTCCTACGTGACCCTCCCCCCTCCATCATAATTACCTGCCGCCCTCCTCACACTTAGGAAATGACCTTGAAGGAGGCCGGGGGACTTCATTTCCCAGGAGCACCTCGCTCCAGACAGTTTACGGCGCTCCCAGGGCAGCCTTTCACGCTACCGCGGAAAAAAAAACCTCTCAGGCGACGCGAGTTCACCTCGACACCTCCAGAGGTTGTTTTTTTTCTCTGACGGCAACACCCCCCCCCCCCCCGCCCTCTGGGAAGCCTGGAGATTAATCAACTTCATTACCACTCCTATCAACAGCCCGTCGCCAAGGCAACCTCTCCACAGCTGTGGCTTTAAAAGCGCTTTCTTTATGGATCCTGCAATTACCTGACATATTAGGGCGCAGAGCGGTGTGTGTGTGTGTGTGTGGGGGGGGGCAGACGTGTGAGTATTAGCGTGACCTGTCGGGTTTAATGGAATTCAACTCCTGAATGTGAAAAGAGAAGCACGGCACCTGCTCAAAATTAAACCTGATCCGGCCTCGCTGTGATTATTACACCAATAAATATGCTCCAATTATAGTGTATCATCGCAGACGTCGTCTTATAACTAACAAGGAGAAGACATCGTAGTACAGGAAGCCCAAAAAAAGTACCAACAAATGAAGAATATAGTCATACAAAAACAGGCCGTTTTAACTATCAAAACACAATTTCATGTCCACGATATAGGCTTGACTAGACCAGTCTTTTGTTTATGAGTCCTAAATTTAGATTTTGATGTTTTGTGAGGTCAACGATGACCTTTGACATACCAAAATCTTATCAGTTCATCTTTGAGTCAAAGTGAATGTTTGTGCCAACATATTTTGTAGAAATTGCCCTGTCGGCGTTCCTAAACTAACGCGTTCACGAGGGACAGCTCAGGCTCCGCCCCCCCTTTGCCACCTCTTAAATCCGTAGTTGCCACGCAATAACCACCGCTCTCGTTTCAATTCAAAACTAATAAGTCAACGTGAAAATAACAAACATGAGGTCTCTGAATATAACCACACGAACTAATCCTACTGTCAACCCCTCAGAGTTCGTTCATTCATTGGGTAAACTGGTTGAAGACAACATTTGTTTTCTGTCCACAGAGCTGCACTCATGACGCACATGATGACAAAGTACATCGACCGCCGGCAAATCCTCAAGAGCTCTCTGTGGATGAATACAGTCTACTGTTTCGTTTTATTGATCTGGCCTCTGGATTTCACAGCTCGCTGCCACGTGAGCTGACAAGGAAGCAAAGGAAACGGTCCAACCTACTGTCCCCTGCAGGCAAGAAAAGTAACAGCTGCAGCAGCGGTATCCTTTACCGATCAATCCTTCCATTGTTTTTGTCAAACAAGTAAAGTTACCGAACAGGAATACAGACCAAGATGTGCGACTTCTATACTAAACATACCCAAACGTTAACACAAAAAAATGGAGGTATAAAATTGTAAAAATAGTGAAAAGTCTTTTTTGGGGGCGTCAATTGTTTAAATGAATCATAAATAGCAATATTTTCTCAAAAATGTAGAAGCTTTTGTTGCTGACGGTTTGAGGTAGTCGCAGAACATTTTTCTACTTTTTAAATGTTTTCCACACACAGATGCACATTTGATTAAAAAAAAAAATCTTGGCTTTCTACAGTTGTCTTTTTTCATGGTTGTGGATTTTGGCAAGAGATTATAACAAATTTGAAGAAGCAGGGAATGTATTTTGGAAAGAATGTCATCAGTTTTTTTTGTTTTTTTTAACTTTACAGTTTTGGGGATGAATCCAAAGTCTTTGTTGCAGCTTTCTTCAAAGAAACATAACTTGGTCTCTGAAAAGTTGAACATCTCCAGTGAAAATCTCATTTTTAACCTTGTTAACTTCCATGTGGTGTTTTTTGGTTTTTTTTGTAATCTGCTAGAAAATATATCAAAAGTGAAGTAAGCATTCAGTGCCATGGCAAAGTATTTTTCTACTTTAGAACTGTCTTGGGGGGGAAAAAAAACAAAAACCAGATTCAGACAGCCAGGGTTTCTTACATCACAGACCTAAGGAACCAATCCTGGCAAGTTGGGGGCGGGGCTTTCCAGATCATCAAGTGGCAGAGGAGTTGGGTGGAGATAGAGGCGGGGACTATTTGGGACTTAATGATGGCAAAAGGTGTCGGTTTACATCTAAATTACTTTAGGGCGG
Organism: Brachyistius frenatus; assembly: GCF_029030835.1. Classification (NCBI taxonomy): domain Eukaryota; kingdom Metazoa; phylum Chordata; class Actinopteri; family Embiotocidae; genus Brachyistius; species Brachyistius frenatus. Next base: position 41,078 of record NW_027210841.1, on the reverse strand, counting down.
CACGGTGGTGCAGTGGTTAGCACTGTCACCTCACAGCAAAAAAGGTTCCGGGTTCGAATCCGGTCCTGGGCTCGAATCCGGTCCTGGGCCTTTCTGTGCAGAGTTTGCATGTTCTCCCTGTGCTTGCGTGGGTTCTCTCCGGGTTCTCCGGCTTCCTCCCATCATCCAAAAACATGCACGTCAGGTTACCTGGCGCCGCGCTAGTGGCAGCCTGCTGCAGCAGCTCCCCCCTGAGAGCCCCCCTGCTGTAGCGAAGAAATTTCCTCTCGGGGATTAATAAAGTGTATAAAAAAAATTAAGGTGTTACGGGAATTTTCTTCCCCTTTTTTCGAGCTTTAATCAAAGCCACGAGAGGAAAACTCCTTTAATTTAAACGTATCTTATTTCGTGTTTTTTTGTCTCGCTTTAGGGCAACATTATAAATAGCTCGTTTAAAACTTCCCTCCTTCACACTTGAGGAGGTGAAGGTGAATAAATGTAAACATACACGCACGCTGGGCTCTCGCAGCGTATGTGTGTGTGTGTGTGTGTGGACGCTGAAGATGAAGCCAAAACACCTGGGAGGCTGCAGCTCCTTCCTGTGCGTGGCGCCACGTTCAGGGACACCAGATGGATCGGCCCGAAGACAGCCACCGAGACGGAGGTGGTGCGACGGCTTTCTATTTCCATCCTCATTATTCTGCCTCCGATTGGCTCTTCCTCAGCCACTCGGGCTGAAAACGAATCGGCCTTAATACGAGTTTTAAGTCTAAAGTGTGACTAAGTGTGTGTGTGTGTGTGTGTGTGTGTGTGTGTGTGTGTGTGTGTGTGTGTGTGTGTGTGTGTGTGTGTGTGTGTGTGTGCGCGTGCAACTATGATGTAATACAGCTTCCAGCCTGGAGGTGATCTCCAGAAGTCCTACTTCTTCGAGGAAAATGTAAAAAAAAAAATAAAAAAAAATGGTATGAATGAATGTATCCAGCCAACAAGCTGTGTTTGTTTATCAAAGCCTGGTAATATGATTTATCCATGATACTGAGCTCTGTTGTTGTTCAAAATCTTCATTATTAGTTATTAAAAACATATCAGCGATAATAACGGCTTATTTACACTCAATCAAAAACGCACAACGCCCAGCTGCCAAAAATACACAGCAACTGGAGATTAATCCGCCACTGAAAATAGTCCACACAACTGCACAACTTTCACCTGTTTGTTTAGTTAAAAAAAAAAAAATTATATATATATATTTTTTTTAGGAAATTATTGAACCTTTTCAAAAGGAAACCATACAGTTGAGGATTTTTATTTATTTATTTATTTATTTTTAAGGAATTACATCTTTAGTAGGACTCAGTGGGCTTTAATGGAGAGTAAAGAAGTTAGAAAGTACAGAACACATTGTTGGTTTGGGGTCTTTTTATGGGATTTATTGACACAAGAAAAACTGCAAACAAAGATCTATCATACTTTAAAAACGTAAAAGCAGCTCAGCTTTAAATTTTATAATAAAATTAAATATCTTATTTTGCTTTTATAGTAAAAAGTTTTGATCATTACCAGGTGGCAATGTGTTCTTTGTTTTATGTTGTTTAATGTTTAACCGCTTTTAGGTGCATTACCGCCACCTTCTGACAGGAGCAACGCATTTGCAACCAGGCGGCGTAAAAACAACAAAGAAACAAGGTCGCACATACTAAACAAATATTTTCCATTTCTAGCCTTTCTAAATGTAAAGATTAAGTAGTTTTCTCTGCTTCATTATCAGTGTAAAAATGCATGTTTTTCAACTTTTGGTCCAATAAAACAACATCTGACCTCCAATGTAGACTCACTAAATAAATTGAAGAAAATAATTGCTAGCAGCAGCTTAAAATATTCGTGATTATTTTACAGTCCAAATGTATTTCCCAGCATTCTGCCCTGATCAACTTTGTTTGTTTGTATGGAGGCACCAGTGGCACAAAATGAATGACAGCAGCTTCAAATTACATTAAAACCCATTCTGGCTAAGAGCATCAGGCCCTCAATACTGTAATAGAGGCGATGCATCAATTCAAACGTCCGCGCTATAGATCTGCAGGGAAGGCTGCATAATCGCAGCGCGGAGAGGGGCCCCCCCTCAGATCGAGAGATTGTGGTGGTCACAAGGACTGATATATTACACCCCCAACACAACAAACTCTGGCTGGTCGAGAAGAGGCCATTACAAAAGGATCAGATCCATCATCCTGCCCGCGACAAAAGGCATTGAGAAATTAATAAAAATGTAAACGCTTACCGCCTGTTTTCACGTGTGACGTGAGATATCGCCGGAAACACGTAACAGAAGAGCAACTGACTTTCACGTTTTTCAGGCACGAGAGATGATAAAAGCAACGTTTTTTTTTTTCAAGATATTTAAATCTATAAACTGTATTTCTATCGTCAGCGGCTCTAAATGGCTTAACGTGTTTCTACTAAGACTTGCAAGGCGATTAGAGATTCTTCATCAGTACTAATATAATCTTTATTTTTGTCAGAGGAGACCTGGAAGTCCGCAGCAAAAAGGTTTGATGCTGAAAACTCAACAGAAAATAAAAACAATTCTATTTGTAACACGTTTTCTGGAGTCTTTTTTAGGGCCTATGGCAGTACTGTGCATGTGTTTGTTTGTTTGTTTTTAGAGGTTGAAATTTGAGACGCATTACCGTTCTCGGAAAGGGAAAGTTAATGTGTAATTCATCAGTGACCAGCCCTCCGGACACTTTCAGGGTCAACAATGATTGAATTTCCAAGAAAAAAACAAAAAAACATCCTGAATGTTAGACACGTTTAAAATCCATTAAAAAAATAAAATCTACGGACAACGTAAAAACAAACAAATTGACAGTTGAGCTGATAACAACACTATTTGGTTGAAATTACAACCAACTTTAAATATATTCAAACCTGTTTTAATGTGAATCTAGTCTTTAAAATATCATGAAGCTATTCGTTTGCATTTGATTCCATGGTTACACCACACAAATGTCTAATAATAATGCCAATACTGACCAAAAAAATGCACAAAAAAAACCTTCTCCATTGTTAAATATTGATCAAAAACAAGATTATAAATGCGAACACAACTTGATAGTTTTTGATGCTTGACGTCTTTGTAAGATGCCAGTAAATACTGAAAAAAAATCTTGAGGTCCAATACGAACCCTACAGATAAAATATGAAAGTAATACGTTGAAAAATATTTTGAGGTAACACGAGGTCGCCATCACAAGAAATTGACCTTTGTAAAATACAGGCTAATCATTGGAATCTTTAAATGTACGATCAATAATGTGTTAAAACTTTTATCGACAGCTTTTAATTACCGGACATTTTTCTCACACGACGTCAAAATAAGAATGTCGCAACAATTACTCGAATGACTCCAAAGATTGTAGACACAAAAGGAATGAACTTTAAGCTCTTATTTTTCAAACCGATATCGGAGTATTTGGAAATAACCAACCGGCATATTTGTGCGTCTCATTTCAACTCGAATTGTTAAGACTTTATTACACTTCAAATCGTTTTAAATATTTGAGTCGCGTATTTGCCAAAAACCTGCAACAGAGACGTACTCCGTCTTGCTTAAAAGTAAAATAAAAAGTTGGTTAAATAAAGTACAGCGAGCACTGCGACCTACCGGAGCTGGTCAGGCCTCGTCTGTTTGCGGCTGGGTTGTAGTTGAAGGCTCCGTCGGCGTCAGTTCGAGGCACCTGCCTGTACCTCCTCAGAATCCCCCTTCTCACGGTGACGCAGAAAGACGGCATGACTGCACCAACTTATCCAAGCTAAGTGGTCTTCACAGTTCACACAGCCTCAGTCATCATACGCGAGTCATTCAAGTTAAAAAAAAAAAAAAAAAAAACAACTGAGGTACGACTCAGTAAATCCACGACGAGAGATTCAGACTGAAGCAAATTTCATCCAAAAAAAACCCCCCCGTTGGAATTCGGTTTTGTTCCGACCGCACCAGGTAAGACCAACAAAAGGGACCGACGACATAAAAAAACCCACAACATCCCAGCTTCACCTTTTTACCGATTCTTCCTGCCACAGGTTCGACATCACCTCTCTGACGGACAAAGAGTTCAGCCAATGAGCCGCGAGCCGCGTGTCCGTCATCACCTGGGATTACCCCGCTTTCTGACAGAGAAGACGAGACGCCGCCGGGTCCAATGCGGGGGCCTGTCCGCGGCGGCTCGGGTTACCGGCCTCTGTGTTCACAGGAAAACGTGATCCAACAGAGACGCGAGACAAAAACCATGAAAGAGAAGCGCCTCGGAGGTTTTTTCTGACTTCATTCGATCAATAAGAAAACGCTAAAGTTTACTGGATGTCGGAAATAAGTCTGTCCTGTAAACAAAGAAATTCGGGTCTTTTTTTTTTTTTGTATAGAGATAAAAGTAGAGATGGTCAAATATATACTTGTATATCTTTGTATTTATGAAATTGAAATAAATGAAAGTAAAAAGAAAAAAACAGTTCAAGAGTGGGTTATTTGTAAAATTCAAAACTTATATGAGGAGCAATCAAAAAGTTAAAGTAAATATGACAAGTTACGTCGCTTGATCAACACCAGCAACTCACCTATGCACGTTTTTGTGACCGCTGGTGCGTACAAATCCATTTCACCATGGACCCTGAAGCTTGCAGAGAATTGTCCGATTTTACGTAAAGAAAATTGTAGGGAACAGAAAGAAGTCGCAGGGAGTCAAATACTGTGAGTAGGAAGGGGAAGTGGGGAGCTACGATTGTGTTGTTGTTGTTGGCGGGGAACTCAAGTTCATGGAAAGTTTTTCTGCCTCAGAGCGTTGCAGTAGAACTCGGTGTTGACGGTCTGACCCTCGGGGAACGAATTCAAGGGTGCACAACCGCCACCAACTTCAAAGCAAACCCATCTGGTTGCCCCCGTCCTGGACGCGCCTCCTTCGGTCTCGGACACTCTGGCTCTCGAAACGTCACTCAAAACGCCTCCAGGCTCGTCGCTTCATTTCCGTACAAACTTATTTCAGCTGTCTTTAGTTGCCGATTTTTCAAGTTTAACCAAAATATGATGCTTCTGTCCTCAAGTTTTCGAGGTAAAACTACAACAACAACAACAAAAACAGTATCTGAACTTTACGATCGTTCCTCGTGCTACGACTACAATACGAGAATTGACTCTCTAAATGATAAGAGGTAATTCTGACCCAGTGGGACATCTTTAAATTACTTCCATCTTTTTATAAGCAATCACACACACACACACACACACACACACACACACACACACACACACACACACACACACACACACACAAACACACACATACAGTAACTCTCACCTCCAGCAGCGCCATGTCCTTTAATCTACATCTAAAACGTCTGCCAGGCCCGTAATCTACAAGATTAAAGAGTGCCCTCGCCCCCCCCGCTGATTAATTCCCCCTCCGGCCTTTGACAGGCACATGAAAGCCATACAGCGGTGTTCTCGCTCTCCACACTGTCAATCAGTCGCCTGATGACATCTCTCTCTCTCTCTCTCACGGCGCCCTTGTTCGACTCGAGCCTTTTTTTTGGGGGGGGGGGAGAGGGGGGCGGGGGTCAGAGATGAACAGCGTCCTTGTAGATGAGACACATTCATAAATAAAATGGAGTCTGAGAAGTCACGAGGAAAAAGAAACCCGATTTTAAAATGAGCTGCGAGCGAAAGCCTGAAGGGAGGGCGACGAGCAGCGAAGTGTTTTCGTCTGGAAACTTTTCAAAGAGCAATCTGGGCGGCGTTATCGGAGGAGAAACATTGTCCTTGTCTTCAGTATTTTAGCGAGAGGATTGAGAGGCATTTAAGGGTAAATATAAAGATATAAAGCCGATACGGAAATATTGAAAAGTTCTTTATCGGACCTGAGCGCGTTCTTCAGAACCACGAAGGCCGTTTTTTTGAAAAACCAAAGTCGTCCAATGACGAAGGACAGTACCGACTTCATAATATTAAATTCGCCGCAAACGGACACAATTGAGACGGTTAAGATGAAGGACATGCTCAGGGCGGTTTAATACTTTTAGGATTTTTCTCGAGCCAAAACAAATCTCATATTTCGTCTCCACAAATAAAAATTAAATAAATACATTTTTTTTTAAAAATCGAAGGTTTCCGGGACAATTTTCGGATAAGAAAGTGACCCCAGCCTGCTCTCCACATCGATCTCCAACATGTTCCAGAAGAAAGTCCAACTTTACACTTATCAAAATTCATGGCTGAAAACACACAGAGACACCTTCCCACCGTGATCCACGGCTGTTTTTTGTTTTTTCTGTCATTTGTACATGAATTACAGTTCAATTCACCACAAGAAACCAAAACAGTTTGTTTTTTTAATGCATTTTGCATTCGGCCAAAGTGTTTGCTTCCTTTGAAAAAAAAAAAATCACGGCTCTAAATGGCTGGTGGGCTCATTGACTTGCATTACCACGTCCCACTTTTGAACCTTGAAGGGCGCACATGCACACAAAAAAACAGATGATGACCCATAAATGTCCAGCCTCCCTGTCGCTCCGCCGCCGTCCCCCCGCCAGACGGATGTCTAAATTTATGCTGCTTAAAAATCTTTTTTTTTTTGCGTTCTCTCTGTGGCCTGGAGTGTTCAGCAGGTCCGTCAGCGGGACGGTGCGACCGCCGGACACAATATTTCTCAAGGTCTCTTTTATTTATCGGCAGGTGGGCTGACCGCTGGTTTTCACCTTTGCAGTATCGCCGTTTACATTTTAGTTGGACAGAAAAAAAAGAAAAAAAAAGTCCTGAAGCTTCGCTGTTAAACAGTTTTAATGAAGACGACAGGTGTTTACTTTACTTTCAAAGATCTTCCATTCTGCTTTAATTATTCTCTCCAAAACAATATTTGTCTGCATTTTAAATCTTAAACTGCCTTTAATTTGTTTATGTTCTGATCCTTTCTAAATTGCCTTCATTTATCAATTATGCAGTATTCTGTAAAAATGAAATCACCTGGCCTTTTTTTTTTTTTTTTTCCACCCAGGGCTCCTTTTAGCACAGCTGATCTTCCAACGGAAAAAAAAAAAAAAAAAAAAAAGTCTTTACTTTAGTTCGATTTTCTTTTTGTGATAATCTACAGAATATTTGTGATCTGCAGAAATGACCTTGGAGTGACCTCCGATCTGAAGGTCCAGTTTCAAGCTGCAACAGCGAAACTGAATTTTAAACTCACAATGATTTCTAAGACTCTTCTTTTCCCACATACTTGGCTGCTAGTTAACGTACGGCATTTCAAAAAGATAATGTAGATTTTGCAGAGTCTTAAATCTACAGGAAAAAAAAAGAGTAAATGTCTCACTTTAAGCCTCAGACGGAGGTTATTCTTTTGACATTTCCATTTATTCATAACAATGGAGCGATTTCAGACGAACCAGAATTCAGATACCACTTCAGATGGTATCGTTTTCACCTTCCCTGTGGCACTACCTCAAACATTTAAGCAGCGACCACACAAAAAACAACTAAAAACAACACTGCGCCTTGTGATAGATGCGTTATATTCCAATTGAATTATGATCCGACTGTAGGTCGTGGATTTGTTTTGCGGAGGCGGTGGAAGCTGTGTGTTTCTCATTTAAATATTCATGCAGGGGAGACAAAGGGAGGAAATGGAAACTGAGTCAGATGAAATCCCAGGGTTCACGTTTCCTAGACGGAGGAGGAGAACGCAGGCGGGTGGAGGTGGAGGAGGAAGAGGAGGAGGAGGAGGAGGGGAGGGGGTGGGGGGTTGTCATGAGAAATTTGAGCTCTCTGGAAACCCGCAGGTGGGAAGATGCGAGATGTCGACGCACGTGTGGAAAGAATCTCGTCACGGCAAACGGACGACTAGATTTATTTTATTTTATTTTTTATATATTCGAACCGCTACGTACACGGCGAGAACATCGAATAAGGAGAACTTAGAGATTAATAAGCAACCGAACAAAGCGACGGGTTTGGAGGGATATATGAGAAAAAAAAAAAAAAAAAAAAGAAAAGGAGGAGGAAAAGAAAATGCAATCAGTTGGAGGTTTTGTGTTAAAAAAAAAAAAAAAAAAAGCTGAAGGACAGTCTTGAATAAAAAAAAACATTTATAACCTTATATTTCTTTAGGAAGTTTTGTGTGATATTGTTTTATGAAAAAAAAGGTCGCAGCAAAGTCAAGAGCATGTTTGAGCTGCCGAATTCCTGCAACAACAGATATTTGTTTTATATATATTGCTTATATAAATTGCGGCAACACGTTGAACCACTGCTAAACAATGACCTCAATGACCTCTAGTGGCTGCAGGAATTAGGATTTGTCTATCATATATTAATTATAACAGGGGGGTGGGGGTGGGGGGGTTGTGGCTTGGTTATTTAGTAAGGTGACGGTGATGCGGACTCAAAAGGTGGATCTGGTGACATCCGGGCTTTTCAGAGACACATTAAAACAAGAGAGGCTGCCGTCTCCCCCGCCGGATCCTTCATCAGTCTGCCTGGGGGGGTTGGGGGTTTGGGGGGGTGGGGGCTGAAAGCCAAACGGCTCCTGACAACGACTCCAACAGCCGAGTGGGGAGATCCATCAAAAAGCAGCGGAGCAAATTACAGCCAACATGAGGGAGGAATCAGCCGGCGAGGGGTTGGGAGGAGAGGTGAGGAGTGAGGGCGGAAAGGAAAGGAAAGGAAAGGAAAGGAAAGGAAAGGAAAGGAAAGGAAAGGAAAGGAAAGGAAAGGAAAGGAAAGGAAAGGAAAGGAAAGGAAAGGAAAGGAAAGGAGCGAGGGCAGGAAGGACAACAGAAACAAACAACAGACGGAGGACGAAAGGAAGGAGGAAGGATCGAAAAAGTGGGGAAGAGGTGGAGGTAGAAAAGGAAAGGACGAGAGGCGAACAATAACGGGACAAGCGGGAGGTTTGTGAAGGACCAAGAAATGATGTTGGAAAGAAATAAAAAAGAAAAGAACTAAAGTGGTGGATCAAAAAGAAAGACAAAAGAGGAGACAAAACAACGGACATAAAAGATGGAGTGGAGGAAGCGAGACGGTGAGAAAAGAGGCCGGTGAGGCTACCGTCCTCCGTCCGGCCTCCGTCCTCCCATCCACCCTCCTAACGACAAATCTCTCGGGGACGGAGACAAAAGGACATCAGTCAAAAAAAAAAAAATCAAACGGATGGGCTTATAAAAACGTTACTTTTCCATGTTTTGTTAAAGGAAACTCAACCATCCCACTTCAACCTTCAGAGCCAAGGGGAGGGAAATACGGCGAGTCGCCCGACACCGTCCCTAAAACCTGCCTTGATCTCAGGGGGCGGAGCTTAGCGAGGAGGGAGCTGATAAAACTGAAGCTGGTGGGCGTCCAGGGGGAAAGGGAGGTGGTTCGACCCAAAGACAGATTCACCTTTCTAAGCCTTTTATTGACGGAGGGAGACGGAGAGAGAGGATTGAGCTCGACATTCCTCGTCATAAATCCTGATTCTTCGGCAGTCGAAGGGTTTTCAGTTCTCGTCCTTTTCACTCCTTCACACGCAAATTGAAGATAGATCATATCAACTCAATAAGTCAACACATTTATTTGAGCCACGATTATGATCACGCTCGCCTGACTTTAACTAAGTAGCTCTGGTTGCCAAACTCGATCAAACGGTGACACATCCGGTAAAATTCATATAAATTCACTTGTTTTCTGTTTTTGTTTTTTTATGTCTAGTTTGAAGGGTTTGTTGTAGCCTCGCTTTGACCAGCTTGCGATTGCCATTTTATCTATTGGAGAGCGGTGGATCTGACGCGATCGCCAAGGACACTATGCCCCCGCACACCTACAGCAGAAACCAGACTGCACCACAGGCCTGTCAATCAAACAGACAAGCCGCCTCCCCCACCGGAAAATACCATTTTTTTTTGCAGCCTAATGTCTAATTCATGATGGGATCATTTTCAGATGGCTGGAAAGAGTGACTTTGGCGAATGACACCATAATTGACTCGTGTAAAATAATGTAATGACTTTGTAATCAACGGGAGAAGTTGAATTGGAGTCCTGTGGAGCCGTTTTGTAGCCGACCCCTAGTGGCCCTCGGTGGTATTGCAGTTTAAGGCACTTCCGCATCGGCCTCGCTTTTTAAGAGCCAGAAGCTCCGTCCCATTTTATGTACAGTCAACGTTCACGATCACAAGACATTCAATTTACCATCAAAGAACGCCAAAGCAACCAGAAAATGTTCTACTTAAAAATTTTTTTTTAAAAAACGGAAATCAAACAATTATAGAATTTTTTCATCTAATAAAAAAAAAAAAAAAAACAACAACAAAAAAAAAAAGACTCAAAACAGTAAATCGATAATAAGTTTGAGATATAATAAGTTGGGGAAGTAGTGATAACCAAAAGATACACAGTTTGTTATTTTGTGAAGTCAGGAGATTTATATGATGTTTGAATTGTAAAAGCTGTTCGGGGGGGTAAAAGAGTTCCAGCAGGGGGCGCCACACAGCCGTATGACCAGTCCTATATTCTGTTCAGACCTGTGTGTGTGTGTGTGTGTGTGCGTGTGCGTGCATGTGTGTGCGTAGGCCGGTTCTTATCGCAGATTGTCGAGAGTTTTGCGGCGACCCGGTGACACCGACGTGATGAGAAAGCTTCCCCCGGCTCCGAAGGGAAAGATAATTGGAGCGCCACGGCGGAACATAAAGGCCGAGCGGCGGCACCACGGATTCAAGTTATGAAGTCCGACGGGAGTCTGATAACCCAGACAAAACAACTGATTAGCGTCCGTTTGATTCTCGACCTCCGCTAATTAATTTGGTGTCGTACAAACCCGACGTCGTGTAATTCGGCAGGAAACGTCAGCGTCTCGCTGCAGGTTTACCGACGCACGGCTGAGACTCACGCCGAGTCCTGAAACCAACTTTTAAAATAAGTCATTTTATCTTCCTCTGTTTTACTTCTTTTTTTTTTACCGTTTTAAATTGGCCATTAGTTAAAAATTTATTTTACTGTTTTCATGTCTTTGCAGTAAATTTCCTTTTTTAAACGTAATTTATATTTGGATTATCTTCTTTTTTTTTCATGTTCTCACATTACTGAATTATTTGCCATTTTTAACTGTTTTACTCATTTTCACTGAGTTTTTTTTAAAACTGGTTTCTTAAATATTTTATTAAATTTTGTACTTGTTTTGAAGTTTTTTTTTTTGCCTACTTTACCTATTTATTTATTTGTTTACCGTTTTTGTGCCTGCAGTATATTTTCTTTAGTAAACCTAGTTTACATTTGGATTTGGATTGTATTTTTGGTGTTCTGAATTATTACTGAACTAACTGCTATACTCATCTTCACCATTTCAATGTAGATCTTTGAATGTTCTTTTTTACTTTCTTTTTGTTTTACTACATTTCTTTTTAATTAAGCAATTTGTTTACAATTAGGGATAAGTTTGACTTTTGAGCATTTCTTTCTATTAAAACCTGGCAATAAATAGACGTGTTTTTATTTTTTTTATTCTTAATCGGCGTAGGACCTACCTGAATAAATAAAAGCTACGCAGATACAGTCAGGATAACGACACCTCACAACATCGGTCGCCTATAAATTACATATATACCACCAGAAACACACACAGACCTCGAGGGAGCGTCCCTTGCACAGTTTGACGTCTTCTTACACACAGACATACGTCTCCGCTGTGTTTCACGCTTCAGTGACGAGTGTGCGAGTGACACACTGTAATGACTGTTCTGTGACATTTCCACGCTGTGGACGACTCGGTATCCGTCTCCAAGGTCCCGGTCGGCGGCGGCGGCCTCGCGGCTGCAGCTGCTCGTGATTCACCGGTCGGCCGCGGATGAACACAAACACACAACGAGGGGAAAAAAAAAAAAGTCCCTGCCGCACGGCTACGCGTCCATTTTTTATTTATTCTGAATTAACCTGCCCGGTGTGTATTTGTTTTGTAGGTTAGGGTCGGGCCGGTCGCCGATTGGCTAAATAGTCATTACGACGGGAGCCCGGCATTGTGAAACCGGTCCTCGGCTCGGCAAACAGAAGGAAGGGAAGGGAAACGAAGGTGAGTCGGTCTAAAACATTTAGAGAAAAGAGTTACAAGCCTCAGAAATCGTCAGTTAATAGCAGTCGCTTTTTTTTTTTTAAACGAATAGCGAATGACGCAATTCGTTCGAAATTAATTCAAACTCCGCCCCCTGCGTTTCCAGCAGTCGTTTATTTTTTTAAAGGGTCAATCCGATGGGGATTTGTTCGAGCGCCCTCTGCTGGATGACGAGGAAAACTACTTCGAAAAAAAGGTCTGCTGAGCATGTACACTGTCAATTTTGAATTTGAACCGGTAATTAGAGTTCGAATGTCAATTACGTTTAAACAAATTTTTCAAATAATAAGCGAGAGCCCTAATATAAACTAGCGATGGGTATTTCAAGCAAAAATTGAAATAATTGTATTATTTAATGGCGGCTGGCGGGCAGCTTTTAGGCGCATTACCGCCACCTTCTGCCGGGAGTGAAGCATTACAACCTGGCGTCGGTAAAAACAAGGGGAACTGAAGAAGAACGGAAGTCGCGCGTGCTAATCGATTTTGGAGATTAAAACGAATATTCGAAATTGGCGACCCCATCCCTGATATAAACAAGATCCATTTCTCACCTCAAGCGACAGATTATGTAAAATAATAAACTGTGCACATTTAAGTCAAGACATTTATTCACATCTGTGCATCTCCTGAAGTCAACGGGACCGAAACCTGCTACTTCACAGATGGCATCAAAAGAGGTCTTCCATTTTCTATCTGCTCAGACCTTCACCGTCATGTCAGCTCACAACGGGAGCTCAGGCAGAGCGGTGGAGGCGCTTGCACCACACTGAGATCTTCACACACACAAAAATAAAGACAGAAAGGAAAGGGACATGGAAACTACGCTTTCCTTTCCGCCGGTTTCCACGGTTTCCTGTCTCCTCCGCCTCCAGAGAATCCCGTCCGCTCAGCGTTTGCGCGTTAAAACCCGAGAATGAAATATAACCAATAAATGTGCTTCTGACAAGCAGCAGCTGGACAATGACGAAGAAACATTACTGTAACAGCAGGCAAACTTGAGACCAGGTAGAGTACGGGAAGCGAGGGGAAAAATTCAATTCTAATCCTTTTAAAAAGCCGATATTCCTCCCCTCAGATCAAATTGCCAAATAACTGTATGGAGCCATTTTTCTTTTCTTGGACATTTATCCTTTTAAGGATTTCAAAAATAGCTTTAAAACCTTTTTGGGAGGGATTCATTTCTAGTATCATTTTCAATGCCAGCATGAAGTAAAACCCTCAAACTACTTTAAAGGAGCTCAACTCTCCACCGAACGGATTTTATTTCGGCCGCTGAATAAACTCGGGGTCGAAACGGCACGGGAGAGCGGCGAAAGCAAACCCTCCGGTTTTGCCGGGACACGAAGAGGAACGTGTCTCTTCGGGGTCGTTTCCTCTTTTGACGGACGGTTTCGGCGTCCCGACGAGGCAGCGGGAAGGCGCCCGTGGCGGTTGGCGGGCATATGGAGCTGTTTACGCAGCACCACTCCAGTTTACTTGTGCTGAAGAAACACATCTGCTCGGCAGTCAAAACAGCTCAAGTATGGCTCAGCGGATGAGTTTGAGTTTCTTTTGCCTTCGTGTTGGGTTTTTTTTTAATTTTTTTTTTATCAAAAGCAAAGTTGGAGGCTTTTAAAATGTGCGTATTTGTCACGTATTTTCAAAGTAATCCTCCTGGAAACTTTACTTCATTTCCTTTCACATTAGCTGGTATATTGGCTGCAAAAAAAAAAAAAACCCTGACAGTTTTATGTGCCTCACTTTTTTATATATATATATATATATATATATATATGTGTGCAGTTTGTGAGAATGAGAAATGTTGAAATACATTTTATTCAGTCATTTTTTTTTCTTTAGCAATGATTGCATTTCGTTCGTCGATCATCATCACCGACAGTTGGAAACACGAAGCTATGTAATTTCCACTGCAGCGATTCAACCCACTTTCTTTTACCACAAACTTAATAACACGCGGCAGAAACTGGTAAATAGAGGTTTATTTTTAAAGACTTTTTCCAAATACTTCCTGAATAATTTCCTCTTTTTTTTTTCTTAAACACTAAAGAAGCAAGTTGGCTGGATGCCAAACTTCAATACCTTCATTACACTGACTGAATTTCTTCAATATTTTTCTACTACTGATAATTTTCTTATCATTCAGTAACACATTTTTTTTAATTTTTTTTTTTTTACCTGTGTTTCTTGCACACCAATACATTTTTGGTTTTACTCTACACATACACTTGATAAAAAATACAAAAATAAAATCGCTCCGTTACAACTGAGGTGAATCTCACGTTATAACGCCCCATTTTTACCTTTGTCTTGGTGCAGCCAGCTAACCACTGATAGCATGTGTTTAGGCGTTTAGAGAAATGTACCCATGGTACACTCTCCCTCTCTAGACTGCATGAAAACTAAACATTGTGTACCATTAGTGTCAGTTTTTTATTTTTCTTAAAAAGGATATCAGAGCATTGGTATTGAAAAAAAAAAAGAAGTAATTACATAAACGGTTTGAAGTCAAGGTGTCGTTCGTACCCGTTTCAAAAATGTCAGGACCAGTCAGGAACTCGCAGCTTCTCTATCTTTACAACTAAACGAAGCTAAAAAAAATTTACGTTACGAGGAAGGTTTCCAGAAAATAAGCTCGAACATATAAGAACCCGTAAAACTAACGTATCGCCTATTTATTTGGTTGTTCTACATCTGTTTTGTCGCCTGAAATAGAATCGGCTTTGGGAAATTAGCACTGCTCGGGGACTGCGGATCACTGTTGGATCAAAATCATTGAACCCGATCAGAATAATCAACGCCATGACGCAACCCGTAGCTGAAGCCAAAGAGGCAAACGTCCAGAAGACAAAAGCGAGGACACGCGGATCTCCTCCTGCAGTCCTACGGGACACCACGGGACACGAGAGAGACAGCAGACTACACACATCATGACGTACGTCACGTGACCGCGGAGGAGCGATGGCGAGCGTCCAGCGGTAGACCGAAGCAGCCGACCGTGTAATTACCATACACCATTGAATTCATGGAGCTCTGCCATGCGGCTATACTGAGTGCAGCGAAACGCCTTCAGGTCGGAGCATCACGGATGCGGAGAGACAAACACGGTGAGCCCCGAAGCTCCGAAGGCTTCCGCAGTCACTGCGGTGATTTTAATCCGGACTAATTTGGCTTTTGTTTACTTTGAAAACTGTTTCCTGCTTGTTAAATCTATACCTAAATGTAGGAGTTGGTTTTTCTTCGGGGGACTTACGATTACTTTTGTTTTGAAGCGTAGCGAGTAAAAAGCTTTTTAAGATTTCAAAGTCACAAAACTTCTTTGAATTCTCAACAAAAAAAAATTTAAACCGGAGGAGCGTAAATTCTCCGTAAAAACATGGGCTAAACATATTTATTTCCAATAACGATCGTCGAAAACGATCTACTCCTCACTACGGTTAAAGTTCCTCCTTTAAATTCGTTCTGAAACATTCTTAAAAATGAAGGTTCTGCCTCAGAGTATTTCCATATTAAAAACCTTGCAGTCGAAAACATAAGGAACGTGGATTTACTGTACATTTACCCCTGAAACGAGGCTTGTGTATATTTTACTTGGGATCTGCAAATGTCCGCCTCTCACGGGACTCAAAACAAAGACGTTTAGTCAAAAAGCTGTGAGGCTGCTGGCGCTGACCGTGTATGGAAACAAGACTCTGGACGACTGACCATGGACAAACCCTCGTTTTCTGTCCACAAACTGCTCCGCGGCAACGCCAACAAAAGACACTTTAAAATACTTCGACCATCCGACATGAAGATGCACATTTACTGAACACGAGGAATATTTACAGGCCGGGGATTTACACAAGGAACAACGGTCAGTCAATTACTGTAGCTGCTTCACACTTTAGTTCATTAGTCTTAAAAAACAATTCAGTTTAAAAAAAAAGAGAGAAATTGGCCAAACCTGGCATCTTTTGAAAAGCTTTATGTGTCCAACGAAGAGTCCAAACCAAGCAGCTAACATGATTTAAAAGGAGATACAAAAACAAAAAACAAAAAAAAAAAGCACCAAATTAAGAAGCTGAACCAAAACAGTGCCATCAATCATAAATAAAGCGTCTTCGCTCGGGAAGGGTCCAACAAATCAATATTTAGTAGATTAACCTCAGGTTTATCAAGGCCTTGCTGGATCTCAGCATGCTCAATCAATACCCGATCGATACTTTATTAGGTTTAATCAGGCGTGGTGGTGCTGGAATAAAAAAAAAATTTTTTACATAAAGCAGCTGTGTGGAAGTGACGGACGGTGTGCGAGACCCGACATCAGATCTGGTTGTAAGTTTATTGTATTCTGGAAGTGTAACGGAGGCGCTTTGACTTTCTTGCAACACACTCCAGCGTGATTACATTACATGGTGGTCGGCTCAATTGGCCTCCGATCGTCTCGTAAATGACATTCATGTACGACTAATTTGCAGCAGCAAATACGCTTCAAAGGAAACGTGCTGCCCAAATCGTATTTTCTATCAACATAATGAGGATGTTGATGCCAACTACATGATATCTACTATTTTAGGCGTCTGAAGTTTCAGCGAGGTCAATGAGAAGTAAAGCTTTCCAGCTCGAGACGACCTTATAAAAGAAGCGCCGGTTCTTTAAAGAGGAAGCAAATCCAATTAGCTGGGCCTGCCTCTGAACGAATCTATATCAGTAATCAGATCTTCTTGATCTAACACAGACTCAATTAAACTGATCACGTTGGCACTTCGGCCGTATCGGTTAATCCTGCAGGATGGAGATTCCAGGAATTTGGTATTCTGGGAAGGCCCGGCGGTTCTCAATTTACCCCCAATTTCATTTGGACATCTGACAACATGGAGGCCGGATGTGTGAAACCGAGCAGGTAACACGAGAGCGGATCAGATAGTTTAAAACAAAAAGGCTTACTACATCTGACCTCGCATTCGTCATTTCAAGACGAGTTAAACTCAACACTTCTCATTCAGGAAAAAAAAAACTGGGCATTATCAGTATGAATTAAAGTAAATTAAGTTGTGAACTGGAATAGATTTTAAATTAAACCCTGACGAGGCAACAAAAAGATGCACCAAAAACCAACAATAACTCATAATTAGCGCCTCTAAATTGCTGACCAATCATTTTAAAATGGGAAAAAAAATATCTTTTTAGATTGAATTTTACTGACATTACGAGCATCACCATCCGTAGGAAAAAAAAAGGAGTAAATTAATTTAGTGCAAATTTCTTTTTACAAACCTTGTTTATTTTTTTATTTTTTTCATATGTAGACTAAATATTGACCAGACCTGATTTCCGTCTTGAAAAAAAAAATGTATTAGCGGTAAAAACTGTGAGAATAACCTCTAAAACTGAAAAAAAAAATCACTTACACACAAGCAGCTTTAGAGTAATGTCTCTTTGTCTGCAGCGAAGCTCTGTATTATGGGATGTAATTATCCGCTGAACTTCCATTAACGGAACATTTCCTCGACGTACCAATGAGGTATCAGCCACTGATATATTGTGCATACCGAGGCCAGCAGACAGATGCGATCGCCGCGGTGACGGCGAGCCCATTAACGACGACTCCTATCAATATTCATGTTTTATCTTTGCTGTCCGACAAAACAAAATGAATTCTGTCTCCTGCGTTTCCACCAATCTTGTTGAAGGGAGTAAGTGAGGTGATTGAAAGCACGCGCACAGTTACGCAAACCAATCAAATTCATACACGGCCATTTATTAACCGAGTGTGTCTGCAGCTCTGTGTGCAGCCGTCATTATCGATTCAACCAGCTGTCATCTTCCACGGGAAGCGTGCGCGTTCAAATATTAATAATTTGAAAGGCTAACACGTACACACACACACACACACACACACACACACCTCGTTAAAATAATTTCTGTCTATAAGGACTGAGCTCATGTTGGAAAAAAGAAAAAGACTAAATGTGCCGATGAAGTAAACGAAGCGAGAGTAGTTAAGTATTTGCGTATCGGATCTAAGGCTGCAACTAACTCATTTTTCTATTTGCGATTAACCTGCGAACATATTTTCTTAATTGATCATTCGGTCAGTCAAAGTTTCCAGAGTGCATTTTAAAAAGGTCTCACTTTGTCCAACCAACAATTTAAAACCTCAAAAAATATTTATTCATGCAATGATATAAAGGAATAATCAGCAAATTCTTATTTTTAACAACGTTATATATCGATGATATAATTGAGTGATTAACTCACCGACTTCTTCAGGTATTATTCTAACGGTTGGTCCGAACTAAAGCAGACAACTTGTTTGTCATTTCCAAGAACGCAACAAATTAAAAAAAAAATTCAAAAACAACTTTTAATCGTGCAAGAGACTTTGAATTTTCAGATGAATTCAAGCTGTAGTCTTTCAAGACCTCTTTTTACTTCCTGCCTCTGACGGTGTCACCTAAAATAAAAAAATAAAAAAACGAAAACTCTACAAGCTTATCGTCAGTGGAGGTAGAAAGATGGTTGGTGTTGAAACGGAGGAATTTTTGCCGACTCGGGAGGGGGAGGAGGGGGGGGGGCGTCTGATCTGTCAGTTTTGGTCGGACACCATCAGATCAAAGAGTCGACAGGGCGAGAGACCTCAAGACGATCTAATGGAGACGTCGCTTCGCGTTTGACTTTTCTTTTGGAGTGAATTTTGAGAACGTCCCGAATCACAGCTGGCGAAAAAAAAAAAAAAAAACAACTACGTGCAATCAGTCCGAAGGAAATCTGATGGAAACCTCGGTAGCCATGTTTGTTTATCCGTGTCACATGACATCTCGGAGTCCATCTGTCACATTCTAATGACGCTCGGGGGCCGTTTGCCCTTTTTTTTTTTTTTCTCACCGAAAGCTCTTGATGGTTTACGCCGTAAAAAAAAAATAATTTAAAAAAAAAAAGGTCAAGGAGAGTCATTTTTAGCAACGAGCCCCATTTGGACAGTTTATCTACACAAAGTAGGTTACTTGTAATTATAACTTCAACTTTTTTGCTAATTGATCCCATCTGCACCGACCAAAACTGTTGATTTCCCATCTCGACTCCGACCTTAATTTCACCCTGCGATGACGGTCGTGAGAGACAGGCGGGTTTTTTTGCTTCTCATTTCTGAGCGAGTTGTAGTTCTTCACGATCTTTACACATCCGACATGTGAGCGGGCGGGCGGGCGGAAGTCGGTCTACTGGACGCTGGAAGTACGGCAGCCTTCGGTTTCAAACGAATCTACTCCTCCGTCAATAAAAACGTGTATTTTAGACGGCACCGGAAACATCAAACCAACGGTCTTGCATCAAAAACACAGTAATCAGGACGTTTGATACAAAAACCTGTCGTGAGCGGTGAGTAAAGAAAAAAAAAATAGCAGCAAAAAACAAATATTAACCAGGTTGATGTGTCATCGTACTTTATAATGTTCAGGTGAAGTTTAATTATTAATTTTAACTTTTAGTACTTCTGCCTGCACGGTGCGTGTTTGCTTGTAATAAAAAAATGAAAATGCAAAAAAAATGCAAGCTCCAGCGTTTTGAGCAGTGTGTGTGTGTGTGTGTGTGTGTGTGTGTGTGTGTGTGTGTGTGTGTGTGTGTGTGTGTGTGTGTGTGTGTGTGTGTGTGTGTGTGTGTGTGTGTGTGTGGTCTTGCTCTGCCAGCTGATTGTTGCAGTCAGCTTTTGTGCATGTGTGGGTGCGGTGCATCTTAGTCAGCTATTCTGACAGGACAAGCGTGTGCATGTTTGTCCCGCGTGCGTGCGCTCGTCTTCGCGGCGACCCACTTCAGTACATCCGCGTATCGGAAACGCCGCGTATTGTTCGAACTTCCGCCGTAAATTTACGGACCTTTAAATAACTTTTCTATCTAATTTTTTGCAAACTCGTCCATTCTGAACCGAATCTAAAAAAAATTTAAAAAAATAAAAATAAAACTACTTCAGCTGCAGAGGTGACAAGTTTTTTTGACTAAAACTATAAAAAAAAATTAATTTTTTTTAAAAAACGTTAAAGTTTTGAGGTGTATAACATTCAGTATATTCAAAATGCATCCAAGTCCTGTAACTGGAAAACAGGAAAAACATTAAACTCTGTGTCTGAAAAAAAAAAAAAAAAAAAAACCTGTTCCCGGGGTTAAATCCACCTTTTTTTAGAGCCGAGGTTAGAACCGGGCCATTGTCTGGGTTAGTTGCTCAACATGCATGTCAATGAGGGTCCTCAGGGGAGGAATAGAAGTTTAAAAATACAGGCATGTGTGTGTGTGTGTGTGTGTGTGTGTGTGTGTGTGTGTGTGTGTGTGTGTGTGTGTGTGTGTGTGTGTGTGTGTGTGTGTGTGTGTGTGTGTGTGTGTGTGCACGTGTCTCGCAGCTAGAGAGGATGGGAGGGACTTAATTGAGCATGAAAGGCAACAGATGACCTCTGGTGCTTCAGCGCTGCCGCCAATCAAACATCTGCCAGCCGGCGGGGGGGGGTGGGAGGGCTCAAGGACGGCCGCCGGGCAAAACCCGAAACACCAATAAAAATGCTCAGATTTTCACCTGGGAACACTCACACTAACACTGATAGGGACACCATTATATATATATATATATATATATATATCAGGGAGGGGAGGGGAGGAGGGGGATTCATGCTGTTCATCTCGTCAAGTCGTGTTTGCAGTCAAATTGAACGGTCTGAAGGTTCAAGGTTGAACGTATTTGTCATTTTGGTACCATATCCACATCAACACGCGTACAGTGGAAGGAATTTGCTTTTCTCGGGAAGATAATTATCACATTAAAAAAAATATCAACGCACAGTTACAATGCGCAGCTAAAACGTACAGTTCTTCGTTAAATATAACTATTCATCGAGCGGGTTTTGCAACAACAAAAATCTATAAAAGTCCGGTATTATCAGCGCTCCGCAGGTAGTCTGTGTTTATGCAGCCAGAGGCCTTTTTCCTGGTCAGACACTTTTATTAGACTGGCGTAAAACTCGGCCCCGGCAACCAAACACCATCTGCGAGTGCGTCACGGACAACAGCGGCAACCAACAGTAGAACGGGAACAGGAAACCAAACCAAGAAGAAGAGACTAGAAAACCAAGAAAACGGATAGCATTTCTGCTACATGACTGCACCACAGGCCTGTCAATCAAACAGGCAAGCCCCGCCCCCACTACAAAAAAAAAAAACACAGCTTTTTAAAGCTTACTTTCTAATTCATGACGGGAATTATTTTCAGGTGGACGTCCAGAATAGATGAGAGAAGTTGAATGGGAGTCTTCGGAGCCGGAGGCCTCTTTTTTTTGGAGCCGACCCCTAGTGGCACTCGGTGGTATTGCGGCTTTAAGGCACTTCTGCATCGGCCCTGATTTCTTCAGAACCAGAAGCTCCGTCCAAAGTTAGACCGTTTTCATTACTAAAAAGAGCATCTCATACAATATTAGTTTTCTTTGTAGGAATCATAAATCAGCAAGTAATAACCATCCTGGTGGAACCGTTACCTCTTTTCTACTGTCTAATAAAAAAATAGGAAAACATTTTTTCCCAAATTGTCATACTGTATGCACACGTATTGCTTCTAAGAGGACCCGAGTATAAATAATTCACATTTGAAGCTGTTTAAACTTTCATTAACTGAATATGCGTGAGAGACAAATCCACACACACACACACACACACACACACACACACAGACACACACACACACACACACACACACACACACACACACACACACACACACACACACTGCAGCTGCTGAAGGGACAGCAGGAGCTTCGGTTCACAAAAAACAAAGAACAATCGATCATCAGCATCCTTTTCGCGGCTCATCCCCCCCCCCACCCCACCCACCCACCCCCGACGTGTTCCGGCAACAAGGAAATCTGTGCGCTCACACCGATTGGTCCCGAGGCTGTGTCAATCAAGCTGAACCAGGCGGCTGATTGGACGACGGAGGGAGGGTTTGATGGTTCATGCAGAGAGCAGATCAATGGTTGCCGTCACGCAGGCTTGTTCACTTGGACCTGGAAGTGTTAGCCTCCCGTACTCTGTCACTGTCTCTCTCTCTCTCTCTCTCTCTCTCACACACACACACACACACACACACACACACACACACACACACACACACACACACACGAGAGGAGTCAACAATTCAACAATCCGACCCCCCTTACCCGACTCGTTGTTCTCCGAATCCATCTCGAAGCGGCGGACGGCCTGCCAGGTGGACCTCGACTCCTCCGTCTCTCACTTCCTCTGTGATTCAACTCCCCCCCTCTCTCTCTCGATCTCCCTCTCTACCTCTCTCTACCCCCCCACCCCCTCACACACTGACACTCATCGCTGACCTTGCAGTGCTTGTGTTTTCCCCTCGCCGGCGGCGGCGGCGGCAGCAGCAGCAGCAGCAGCAGCTCTCAGCTGATGGCTGCAGGTGAAGCTGCAGCTCTGCAGAGTCGAGTCCAAAACAGCTAAAACGTTCAAACCCCCACTCACCCCCCCTCCCTCCTCCCCCAAACCCCCAACCACCGCTCAGTACCGATTCTCCCCGAGTGCCGAGAGGAAAACACATTAAAAACACTCTGTACACACACTGGAGAGCTTGGGGAGGGGGTGGGGGGGGGGGGAATTAAAGGTGTTTTAATCATCCTGATTGAAGTGTGATTATGCAGATTTACTGAGAGGGACGGCTGTGGAAGGAATTTATCATTTCAGTATGTGTGTGTGTGTGTGTGTGTGTGTGGGCCTCTGTGGTTGTATAACAGCTTCTTTTTTTTTATGTGTGTGTGTGTGTGTGTGTGTGTGTGTGTGTGTGTGTGTGTGTGTGTGTGTGTGTGTGTGTGTGTGTGTGTGTGTGTGTGTGTGTATTTGTACTTCCATCTTTGCAAGGACTAATTTTAGTTTCAGACCTCGAACACGACGAACATTTTGCAAAGTTTTGTTTTGCAAAAGTGAAGACGAATGAAAAAATTGGAGGATATTTAGATTTTATTTTTTTTTTTTTACCAGATGCTTTAACGATTAACTGAAAGAGGAAGAAGGAAGCAGGAGCGTCGAAAGCAAGGATGGGGACTTTCTTTTCGAAAGTATGGACTTTTTTGGGGGGAAGTTAAGTGTTTCTGGAGATCGACGATATTTAAAAAAAAAAAAAAGAAGAAATAAAACGTGGGAGTTTCCGGACACGCTTCCGTGTTCGTCACGTGTGCTCCGACGACAAAAACACATCACGCAAGAGTCGACCAGAGGAACATGGGACGCCTCACTTTGACGACACATGACGGTCTTTGTGTTTTTTTTGTTTTTTTGATGATGATGATTTAGGCACCAAATAAAACGATACTTGACAACATGAGGTGAAAGGCATTGTGGGAGATGTAGTTACTCTGTGTATCAGCAGCAGGGACGGCAGTTGGTATTGTTATACCAACATTAAAAAAAATCATTTTTGTCTGTAATAAATGAAATGAAAATCCCTGTTTAGAGCCATCGGAGTGTAATTTCGAGATCTTTGTGTACTACCGGCCGGTGTGAGTGTGATAGTGCGAGTATCGTTTGTTTTAGACGGCGGTGTGTCAACAGTTCAGTGCTTTTGTGTTGTGGACATAAAAGGAGCTCCATAAAGAAACGGTTTTCCCCGTTTGACCCCTGACCTCGGCTCCCTCCCGACACCTTTGGGATGAGCTGGAACGCTGACGGCGAGCCGGACCTCGTCCCCAACATCGTCGGAGGTCACTAACGGGGAGCGAGAACGCCCGCGGCGGGGCGGGTTCAACATCCGGCCGAAACGAGAAGACCAGCGGTTGTTGGAGCGGCACGTCAACGCTTCGGTCATCCGCAAAACACTTAAACAAGCAACACTTAAAAAGCCACTTTCTGCTGTGTGTTTTCGGGATTTTCTGACGTACGTTTATGGTTGTGAGAGAAACGTGGTAAACTCCGTGGTTGTCAGGCAGAAACGGTCGTCTAAGATTACACCGTGAGAATTCATAAAAAGGCCACATTTTTTAGTTTTGGTGACCAAAGACGGCCTGCAGCAAAATTCAAAGGGCGTCAGACATTTAGGACCAAGTCCTGACAGTTTGACCACTGCGGCGACCAACATCTACCTCCCAACCAGTCAACCAATCAACCAACCAACCAACCAACCAACCACCCAACCAGCCAGTCAACCAATCAACCTCCCTTCCAACCAACCAACTAACTAGCCAACCTACCAATCAACCAACTAACCAACCTCCCTCCCAACCAACCAACTAACCATCCAACCAGACAATCCAACGACTTGATCTCCAACAGCTTGACACAGATTAAGACCAAGATTTGTTTTTTGTTTTTTTTCGACTCATCTCACACGTTGCGACATGCAATAAAATTAAAGGCAGCTTAACGTGTGCGTCCAAATATTTTCGACCATGAAATGTATAAACTTCAGTATCTTTAATGTCTCAGTTTTACTGCAACGTGAGAAATCAACATTTTTAACAACATTAGGTTTTCTAAAGGACATATTTCTGAGTCATGTTTTTGTAATTTGAAACGCTGTCTGATATACAAAAAGCACCGAACAACGTGAGTGACATATCGCCTGTGGTTTGATCTGCAAAATTAGGAGACATTATTCCCATAAAAGTCTTTAATTTAGCCCACCGGGAGAGCCGAACCGTCTCGTGTTTCAACATCAAAGTCTTCCACTTTAATTCTGCGATTCTGTACATGTGAATTTGCATAGAAATACTTTGGAGGTTAATCCACATTGAGGAAAACATGAAAGTACCGGCTGCTATTTTTTCCCGCTCAGCCATTTAACAATTCTGGTGGCGTTTTGCTGCCTCTCGACACCTGTCTGAAGTTGATAGAGGCGAACATCCGACTACAAAAAAGGCCAGAAGAAAAGTGTCAAAAAAATAAATAAAAAAAATCCTCCTCGACAAATTGAGCGTCGCACAACAAGCGAGAGACAAGGAGATAAAAAAATAAATAAAAAAAAGTTTAAAAGACGCAGAGCGGCGGAGGAAAAACAAGATGGGAGCCGCGTCTCCTTTGAAGTTATATTTAGGTTCCCCCTCCGAAATCCTCCTTTGCAGAACAAAACCGTCTTCGGCTACAAATCACGGCCGACGACCGAAGGGAGGAACCGTCCCAAGAGCGCAGGAACCACTTAGCCGGCGTGAGCATGAATCTTTTTTTCTTTTCTTTTTTTTTAAACCAGCACAGGTTCGACTTTTGATTCTCCCCTCGCATCGTAAAAACGTCCCACCTGGGACACAGATGCATGCTGGGGGACGAGGCTCACAGCAGGTGGTCCACATCCGTTTAGCTGCTTTTTTTGTTTTGTTTTGTTTTAACAACAAACTGGAAATGTAACGCTCCTCCAACGCAGGTAAAAAAAAAAAAAAAAAAGTGTAAAGCAAATGGAAATAAAACCTGGAAGTGATCGTTCTTTATGTGTTGAGCGTGGTGAAGAGGAGGTGAAAAGATAAACGCACACGTTTTAACAACGTAACGACCCGCTACTGAACCAAAACCTGTTTTCTAGGACCATTTGTAGATTGTATCTTCCATGTTTTTGTTGTTTTTTTCTGGGCACAGACTTGTTTCCCATTTTTATTTCTTTAAAGTATAAAAACAAAACAAAAAAATCAATTAACAATAGCTCGCAAAAAATTTGAAAACAGTCAGCAGCTGGACTTCGTACGCATCGAACGGCTGCGAGTGATCACGTGACGTTCACGTCGATTTTACGTTAATAAATCAAATGGAAAACGAACTATTTCAATAATTAAGTCATCATTTTTTTTTGGTGCGTTTTCACAAGTCGCTCCGGACGAAATGCGACGTTTAATGGGCTGCTGGGGGGAAAAAAAACAACGACCCCGACTAACAAAATAAATAAATCTCGTTCCAGAAAATGTCACTTTTTTTAAGACGAGTTCTACAACAACAACAAAAACTAAAAAACATGAAGATCCCAGCAGGAATCCATCCACCCGTCCGTTTATCTCCACTTATCTCACCATGTGCTTTATCTGACTGTTCATTCAGCCGAACGGTGACAGCAGCAGCGGCGGGTTTGTCCTACATAATGACTTAATTGAGGTGGTTAACACTTTGAGGGTAATGAGAGCCTCCAGACCACAACAGACGCCGAAATGGAGCGCGCACACACACACAGGAGGAAAAAATAATCCGTGTCGATTTTAAAAAAACAAACCTCAAAAGACTTCACTTTTCGACTGCAGCTTCGAGCCTGAATGAGCATTAACTTAAAACTAATCCAAAAATAAAAATAAAAAAAAAGGAAAATCAAGTCATCTTACATTTCCATGACAACCACTTGAAATATCCAGCAGGCGAGGAAAACTGTGTGATGTGATAAAAAGCTCCAGACTCTAGTGTTTTTTTTTTTTAAGGTGCTTCCTATACTTAGGGATGGGACATGATTTTTCAAATATTCAAATAGTTGTTAATATATTTAAAAAAAAATGAGGAGGTGGGACTATCGTTCTTCCTTATTTCCCTTTTCTTTTTTTTTTTTTTTTTTTTTTACTGGCGCCTGGTTGTAATGCATCACTCCTGTCAGAAGGTGGCGGTAATTTGGCATAAAAGCCGCCATTTAAACAACATCAGAAGAAGAACAACTCGCTACCAAGTCTCCGAAGCTGTTGTTGGTTATTCTGCCGTCCTATCGTTTCCACATTGCTACCTTTTCTGTACGAAATAATGAATACCAGTCTCCGAAGCTGCGCAGGTAAAACCGTGCGGCGGGAATTCGGTAAATCAGCGAATAGTTACGCGGAAATTTCGACTCGGGCTTTTGCGCGAAACGCCCGGCCCGAAGCGGATACGTTAACGATGTCGCGAAAAAAATGCCAATTAGGCGGCTTTAGCCGTTTTAACCCCCGTTGAGAATATTTGTCAGCAGCGGTTCTGCCGTCTACCAGTCCACGTCGCCGACATATGCAAACACACACACAACATCCATCCAGGGATCGATGTTCAAGGCGTCACATTACCGCTAATGTAATCAGCAGTTTACCACCGGGAGTAATTACAGGCACCGGGATGCAGAGTCCTCCAGGCTGCCGACGCCGTCTGAAACACCGCCACCCAAAAAAAATTAAAAAAAAATAATAAAAAGAAACAACAAGTATGTCTGGAGGGAGTTTTTTTTTTTAAGTGTCTTTTGTTTTTGTTTTTAAAAGGAGAGAAACGCTCTCCAGTAAACATCAGCTGGTTACCTTCCAGAGCAGCTGCTGCTGGAGGAGTAGAAGAAGAAATGGGGGGGGGGGGGTTGAAGAGGGGGGGCCCAAAGTTTTCAACTTTCCCAAAATAGAAAACAGACAGGACGGGACACACACACACACACACACACACACACACACACACACACACGGTTTTCTAATGCCCCATGCCGTCCCTTTATTTATGCAACAGTCTACTGGGCACACGTCCAGGATTAAAGACTGTTGAAGTCGGGACAGGGAGCGAAGGAGGACACAAAAAACATAAAATAAAAAAAACAAAATGGGTATGTTTCCGATTTTTTTTTTAGTCTAATAAAAAAATTGCCGAACACCCCCTGAATGCATCACAACAGTTTGACATCTTCATGCATCTTCAGTAGGAACAGAAACGCCGCATCAGAACTGCTCCCAGGTTCACCTCGATTGCACACTAATCTGTTAATTAATCAATCAGTCTTTTAAAATATCAGCATAACATATAATTATTTTTTTTAAGAGCGTAAAAGGGATTAAAAGCACCCATCGCCTCACATGACCCTCTGTTGCCACCACCCTGCTGCATGCCGTCTACTTACTGCCTGCTTATAATTAGAAAGAAATTGGGGTGTTTTGAAGTATTAACAGCAAATTAATCTAAATATTTTCAAATACTACAAAAAAAAAAAAAAAAAAAAGAAGTTACAAATTGGCACAATACGATTGGTCGGCGCCAACCAGGTTCACAGTAACATAAACAAGAAGCTTTAAAAACTGTCAGGCAACGAAATCAATTACAAGACTTGATATTTTCAGCTCTGGCGCAACAGCTGGTGGAATTTGTCTGCCGTCTCAGGCTGAGGACGATGAGCTGACGAACTGCTGCTCATCCTTTTCACGATCGATTACAACCATTTAAACTCTTGATTTATTGCAAAGAAAACGCAAATAACGTATTGATCGAGCTTCCCAAATGCACGTTTGCCTTGACGTCTCACTGTAAATTAAATGTCTTGGAATTTCTTGGACTGGAGGTCAACGTGGGCTCAGAGAGGAACTTATAACCAACGGGACTAAAATTTAAAATTAATGTGCAACTATTTTTATAATTCTCAAATCATAAAGCTCATAAGGAGAAAAAAACAACACTGCTTTTGGTTAATATCATTGTAAAATTAACATTTTTTTTTAGTGTTTAGATGAACATTTGATTAATTAGGATACCGCAGGTGACAAACCTGTAAATTCCACACTTAAACAGGAACACTTGAACGCACCGTAGCACTTTTTTTTTTTTCAACTTCCATCCGCGTGCCGTTTATAATTAGCCCAAAACAGTGACATTGAACGCAACACTTCCGACTGTATGGTTATTTCTTCGACATGTCAACACACACACACACACACACACATATATCTTACCGGCTGGCATTGCTGGTGTTTAGTGTACCGCAGTCCTCCTCCCCCCACCACCACCACCACCTCCTCCACCTCCTCCTCCCACCTCCTCCTCCTCCGTGGCTGAGCACCGATTGATCCGCGGGGTGAGTTTAGTTTAGTTAGCCTCCATGTAGCTGCTCCGGCTTTTCACCTGGCGACGACTGAAAAAAACACAAAAACAAAAATCACCTGTTTGTGGTTTCACACGAGCGGAGGGAGAGGTGGAGGTAGGGGGGGGGGGCCCCTTTTTTTTTTTTTTCTTTCTTTTTTTCTTTTTTTTTTTTTAAGCTGACAGCCCCTGTCCAAAAAAAACAAAACAACAACAACACAAAAACCCTGAGTTTTCCGAGGGGGGAGGAATTAGCCCTGAAGAATGATCAAGTCTGAACACCGCGACGGCTTTAAGGACAACTGACACGCAGAGAAAGAGACGTTCCGGTACGTGACGGCGGAAGAACCGGTGGACATACCTGCAGGGACACGGCGAGCAGGATCCGTGAACTCCTTCACGTTACTACAGTGCTTCCTGCTTTACGGTGACAGACAACGCGGAAGTGTAGTGTAGCATAGATACCCCCCCTCCCCCTTCCTCCCCCCCCCCCCCCCCAAAAAAAAAAAAAAAAAAAAAAAAACTCCGCCTGCGCGCGCTGCTTCCAACGTATGCCGCGCGTGCTCGCGACAGCGAGGAAATGGGGGGGGGGTGTTGGTGGGGGGGGGGGGGGCACGGTTAATTATAGCCGCCCGCTGCAACACCACCCCGGTGGTGGTGGTGGTGGAGGTGGTGGTGGGGGGGGGGGGGTTCCTGCGGCAACATCACACAGTATTTTAAAATGCATCCATTAGTTTACCGTCTTCATGTGATATAAAAAAATAAAAAAAAACACACGTGCAGGGTCGGATTAAATTTTTTTTTTTTTTAAATATTAAACTTTTGTTGCTATGACAACCCACCCCTAAACCAGGAAGTTTCGTCATTTTACAGCTCAGCATCCAATCACCAGCTAATGACATGAAAATGTATCTTCACCATTTACATTTTTTTTTTTTTTTTTTTGATAGATTAATGGCACTTCGGACGCTATGCCCCGCCCACTTATAAAAATGTCTATCAAAGCAGACCCCTCCCACCCCCCCTACCCCCCCCCCAAAAAAAAAAAACCCAAAACAATAAAAAAACAGCTGGTTTGAGACCCATTATCTATTAAATGATGTCATTATTATTCCATCAGAACCACTCAGCTAAAATGAGACAAATTATCTAACGACGCCATAATGACTTCTGGAAAACAACCATCGATGCGAGAAGTCGAAGCTTTAATTTGGAGTCGACCGGAGCTAAAAAGGTTTCGTAGGTTTTAGCATCACCCATTAACGATTAATGATTCACGAGAGAAATAAATCGTCAGAGATATTGATGATGGAAGTAAAGTTCAACCTACGACGGAATAAAACGACCTTTGCCTCAGTTTTTTTCTGCATGCTGCTTATTTGACATACAGATTAAAATGCTGATTAAAGGAGATTTTATAACAAATGAGCGCCATGTAAAGTAAAATAACTTGTGTATTAATACTAAATATGGATTCATAGTCCGTCCAGAGGAGAAGGAAGATGGAGGACGTGTCGTTAATCATATTTTGTCGGCATGATATCGCTTTTGGGGAGGTCGCCCGCTTATCCAGCTTTATACATATGCCTCATATATTTTAAATATAATTTTAAATATTTATATATTTTTTTTCAATATGGAGATCTTATTAGTCAGTTTCCACATGCACGACTGCAAATGTCCCCGTTATTCGCGAGGACGTAACCGTCCGTCTCGCATTCGGTCGGCGATCCGACGCTCGAAGCCGCGCACGCCAAACGTGTACGATGCTTTTAATCGTATTAGAGCCGCTGCCCGACTTCATCGTCACGCGTGTGTACGAGCGGCCGAGCGTGAAACGGAAAGAGTCGCTGACGACGCTGCACGCCAAAATAAAAAAGACCGCAAAAATTTATCAAATTTGTTTTTTTTAAACTCTAATTACCCAGAAAACATCTCTCCCAGCTGATGTGTGTGTGTGAAAGTGTGTGTGTGTGTGTGTGTGTGTGTGTGAAAGTGTGTGGCGATTGTGCTTTTTTTTTTAAGCTCTTAAGGACCTTTGCTGCGACCGTCCAACGGGACTTAAAAGGTGATTAAAGGGCTTTGGTGGCCCTTCGCAGATGGTCGGGTGCCGAGCGTCTGTTTTTAAAAGTCAAATGAGTGACATCGGGCCACGCCCTTACTCCTCCCCCCCTCCCCTCCCAACCCGAGCCAGAGTCCCCCCCCCCCCCCCAAAAAAAAAAAATACAAAATAAATAATGAATTTGTATGAAAAAGATCCTGTCTGTGTAATTACTCTAATGCAGGAGAGACGAACCACATGTGGGGTGGATCTGATCACGCTGGCTTAAAATAAAGCTGTAGGGGGGGGGGGGGGGGGCGGGGGGGCTGTGATTACTGTCCCAACATCAACAGATTTAACCGATTTAGCGGCGACGCTTCGCCGTCAACCGTTAGACAGGAAAAAAGAGGCTCTTTTTTTTTTTTTTTTTGCTTTTCTGTTTTTTTTTTTTTTGTAGGTAATATTATTAAAGCAAGAAGGTGTTTCACTCAGACTAATGTGACGTGTTTTGTTTTTTTTACCGTTGGGGCTTAACACGCGGAGGGCTAAAACATTTCAACCAATGGGAGTCCAGTACGGGAAGCGAAAGACGGTCGTTTGATGATTTAATTTTTTTTTTAATTTTTTTTTTTGCCCGATCAATTTTTCTGAAAATAATCTTGCTAATGTAAAACCCTTCTCAGACAGGAAGTGGTTGAAGCCGCGTGAGAGACACCGAACACATGCGAGCCGACAGTTTTATATAAAGCGTAAGATTCTCTCTCTGTCACGCAGAAACTTGTGATT
The DNA here is from genome assembly GCF_029030835.1 of Brachyistius frenatus. Lineage (NCBI taxonomy): Eukaryota > Metazoa > Chordata > Actinopteri > Embiotocidae > Brachyistius > Brachyistius frenatus. Next base: position 9,387 of record NW_027210841.1, on the reverse strand, counting down.
TACCAATTTCATTATCTTGTTCATTTTATGCACATATATGGTGTCGATCCGGTATCACGGCAAAGCGTGAAATAGACACGCCTGTCCGCTATAAAACTTTGTTTCCAAACCCCAACCGAGTTCTTACGTAGTACCGCACGTCGGAGCTAAAAGTTAACTTTTCCCGTAAATCACGTGATTGCTAAGCGTGCCTTATGTTTCCTTTTACGTCCACTGCAGGAAAACGTGTAACTTTCACGCCTCGACAGCCCAAAAGCGTGGCTATCTTAACGTTTTGCCGTACCGGACCGGCGTGTCTATTTCACGCTAAGCCGAATCGTGGTTTAATAACTCACCATTTATTGGCACTGAACATTGGAATATATCAATAAAATGAATGATCTCATGCCAGATACCAATAATTGAAATAGACAATGTACTCTGGTGGCACTAATTAAACCACAGCAGGAGAAGACGGTCCGGTAAGATGACGTCATTCAAAGAATCAAACCTATAAAAATTTAAAAAAAAAACAATAACGAAGGAATCGTGATGGAAATACGACATTTCTGTTAGTTTCAATCGAGTTGGTTTTTTTTTACACAGATTAACGGAAAGGATTCTCACAATTATTCCCAAATGAGTGCAGTCATGGTTAAATTATGATGTGAAAAAACTTTTACTTACCACTTCGGCCGTTGTGATAGAAACACAGATTTTAGAGGACACCACGAACAGTCAACTCGAGTCATATTTTTACAACGAGAGAGAAGAAATCTTTGAATATCGCACAATCCGATGCCCGTATTAAGTAGGAAGCGCCATAAATACAGAGAAGAAGAAAAGGCTTCCCCCCCACCACCACCACCACCACCACCACCACCCCGCGCTGAGTCATCACTTTGACGTTTGAGAGTGAAATCGGCTCCGAGTGGACGCTGCCGAGTCCACCGAGGGGAAACTATTCACCGATCTTTTCATTTTCAGTTAATCAGAGGCGGCGTCGTGCGCGCTCGGATCCTCGCCGCGATATCGACAGGTGCAATCAGCTCACCGGCGAAAGTCAATGAAACCTGAAAACGGTCACGTTTTTTTCTCATTAGCCGGAAGATGGCTGCCGATTGTCTGGCGTGCTGAGACGGAAACACGAGTTTCAGCCGTCGATGAGCAGATTTCTTTTTTAGTTTTTTTTTTCCTGCGCTTTTGGGATCAAAGTCGATATTTGATGCTGAAATTATTCTCAGCTTTTTTTTTTTTTTTTACACCAAAGGTTTGTAGGACTCTGAAAGAGCGTCGAGAAAATTAAACTTGAGGGGCATCACACTTCTTCTAGATGGATGGATGGATGGATGGATGGATGGATGGATGGATGGATAGATAGATGGATAGATGGATGGATGGATGGATGGATGGATAGATGGATGGATGGATGGATGGATGGATACTTTATTCATATTTGTTGTTTATTTCTAGCTGTCTTTCTTCAATTGTTTCTCAACTATGCGTGTCACTACTCACGCCGCCCGACTCTTTCGTTGGAACGATTGTCAGAAATATTTCACCGTTTTTTTTTTAACAATATTGCATCTCCGTGACGATCGGCCTTTCACAGTGTCTGTGAATAATTCAAACAAATTTTCACTTCCAAATGAACTACTTCTGAGAGACCATTACCTCGGCCCTCGCTCCGTATTGCGGCCAATGTGGGGAAAGATAAGATTGTATAAAATAATGGATGTAGACTGAAGCCGAGTGCCAAATACCACCGAGGGCCACTAGGGGCTGGCACCCACAAAATACCTCCCATTTAAAAAGCACCAGTTTCTCCCTTGAAATACAATTAGAGCTTCATGGATCATTATTCAAACTGCGCGGAGATTCCTGGTGATGATTTATGATTAAAATTCACAGGAAAAAAAAAGAAGAAAAATCTCTTTCAACTGAAGGAAGAAAAAGCATTTTTTTGGGGGCACTTTAGAGGCGTTGAGAGATTTTTTAGAAAATTGTCCTTTCAATCCACCTCCGGTCTGATGAGACGTCTCGGTGAAAGCCAAATAAATCAGAGATGTTTGGGAAAGAAGAAAAAAAACAACTCCTTTTTACACTCTTGTGAAAGAGAGACAAATCTATGAGCATCAAAGTTCCTTCATTCTTCCTTTATGTTCGAACACTTTCCACATGCAGAGCTTTTAAAAAAAACAAAAAACACACACTTCCCACCGCAACGCAAAACACTTTGATGTTTAATTGTGGAAAAAAAAACCAAAAAAAACTCCTGACATGAAAAGGAAATAGGAGACTTTGTATTTTATGGCACGTAACGTGTAATCAGTCTGCCTCCGCACAAACACTCATACAATCCTGAACCGCGGTGTCGTTGAGGTGAAAAGGGCTGTCGAAAGCCGGGTTTTTTTGTGGGTTTTTTTTGCACTTTGCACTTGCCGGGAGGGGGCGGGGGGGCTGCGTTGGCGTGGAAAGTCAACCGTACCCTACATGCAATCAGTTGTGTTTTGTCACCTGTTCATAAAAGCTGACATACAGCTTGTTAGCTTTTTTTTTTTTTTTTTTTTTTATCAGCTGGTCGTCAGACTGCCGATTGTCGAGTTCTGCTGAGACGTTTCCGAGGTCGTCCGAGGGGAAAAACCGACGGCCTCGACCGTGGCGCGACGGCACTCGGGCTTCTCCGAACTTCGACAACGCGGGCCGCTCACGACAACTTGAAAATAAACAACGTTTTCCTCTCGACAACAACAACAACAACGACGACGACGACGACCGTCAAATCTCGGCTCTCTGCGACTTTTCCCCCGAAAATGACGTTGAATCAAGAAAAGGTCGGCAGGCCAAACTTCAGTATTACTACTACTTGGAGGGGACCTGAGAACCTGAGAACCACATATTTCTTTCGTCTGTTTCTTTTGTGTGTGTCTCACCTTGCCAGAGACACATACAGCACTTTTTTTATATGAAAGTTTTGAAAGTGTGACTTTTTTCTGAAAGAATTTGGGCTCCTGAGGAGTTTTTTCTCTTCTTTTTCTTTTAGCTCCTCTTCTTTGATCGAGATTTTTCTCAGTTCAAAAACAGCGCGGTCAGTCTCTCGCCTTTCCCCTCCTGCGACTTCCCTTTAGGTTTTTCATTTTCGGCTGGATTTTTAAGAGGCGCCAGACGTCGGCCGCCGAGCTTTGTCTGGACTCGACCCGGCAAACCAGTGGATCGACTCTAGTCGAAACGCTCACTTTAAAGATTGCGGTCGCGCCCGGTTCTCGTGAATAGAAGAGCGAGAGGAAGGGCCGGGCAGCTAAAACACAAAGGGCATCTTTTGTAATATTTAATGACACCTGTCTGTCACTCATCGTCTCTGTGTGAAGGATTTATGCTTGTTGTCGTATCCTGTGTGTCTCTTTCTTCCATTTTTTTTTTTTTTTGAGGCTGCAACCGACTCCTATTTTCACAATTAATAATAGTTTGTCGCAAAATAGTACAGAACCCTTAAATATAAAATTTTTACAATCAATTATGACGTTAAAAGCAGCAAATTGCCTCCGCTGAGGAGGCGAAATAAGGAAATATTTGGCAATTCTTCTTTCCTACAATTTTATATTATTATATTCACATCCAAGTTTATTGGAATTCAAACCAATACATTTAAATTCAAATTATCCTTCAGAATTCGGAATAATTTTTTAAAAAAATTGTAATTATTTATTTATTATCAAATAAAAATTTTAATGCAGTTATTCAAATAAAAAAAAAATATATGTACATATAAACAATTCAAAATTCAGCCTTGTGACATATTTTCATGTGTCTGTCTCATGAGGTAAATTATTTAAGGAGGTCTTCTGCAGACTGACTAATCCTAAAAAACTAAAAACTGACTTTAGGTCAAACACGTTTGATAACTTTAGATAAACAGACCGACACAGTAAACGAACCCTGATTTCTCACCTTAGAGGGCAGAGTTGAGCTGCCGTCGGGCTGCTGTAACTCAGTTCTCTCAGCCAGTCGAGTCTCCGCTGTCTTTGTATTGGAAGTAGGACAAAAAAAAGCCCCCCCCCAAAAAAAAATAAATACCAAATAAAAGGCAAACATGTAAACCGAGAGCATCAAAACATCATGAAGACCAAACGATAGCAGATAGAAATGCTTCATGTTATTTTTCAGCTTTAGAAATCAGCTGCATGACTGTAAAAAGAAATGCGTGTTAACTATACGTGTTGTATGTATTTGTGCATCTTATTTTAGACTTTTGAAGTTATAGCCATCATTTTAGAAAATGACGGGGAGGGAGGGGGGATTGTGTAATTTTTTTTTAACTTCCTGTTTTTTAACTTCCTGTTGTTTGGCCCATTTTTTTTTCTCACCAAACATCCATCTGAACAGAGCTGGAAAAAAAAACAATCAATGAAAAAGAAATGAACTTTATTAGCCTTTCTTTTTTCTTTTTTTTCTAAGTTCCAGCTTCTAAAACAAAAATGTTCCACGTTTTCGGTGAAATTGTTTTGACAGCTGATCAGAAAGAATAAAAAAAAGATCTGTCGGTTGAATTTTTTTGTCGCCATCCTGCTCTGAAATGCCAACAGCTTTAAAATGTTACAAGTAAAAACAACTGGTACCGACAATGTTTTGAGGCAATATTTGTCAGAAATACAGAAATCCCCTTTGTTTTAGTTTTTTTTTAAAGAAAGACACGTACCTCAGACGTTACCGTATCAAGCTACGATCGTACAGCGAGGAAAGACGTGAGCATTCCTAAAATCCTAAACAAACGTGGACACCTGCGTTACCTTAAATCGCAGCACCATCAAATATAGTAAAATAAATACATTTTTAAAAAAACACTGAAATAATGTGTGGGAGAATTATTATTTTCTTTTTTTATTGATTTTGTATTTCTCGAGACTAGTTGAATGGGAGTCTACGGGGTCGGAGGCCATCCTCTAGTGGCGGTCGGTGGTATCGCAACTTAAGGCACATTTCTCCGCATCATTTTTTCAGTCCATTTTTTTTTTTTTTATACATCCAGTCCATCCTCTTTCTAAAAAAAACCCAGGAAAAACACAACTACTACTTAGATTCAGGTCATTAAACACTAATTACAAATATAACCGTTCACTTCCACTGATTGATCCCCACCAAAATCGTCCTTTTAAAGGGGAGATTGTTCCGAAAATAAAATCCTTTAGACGGTTGCCACCGCACATCTGTGTCGCGCTGCAGCTCCCTTCGTACGTGTTGACATTATGAGAGCAGTCTGACGAGTCCGTCGACACCAAAGATTCTCCGGGACGACGCCGTCTGCTCTCCTCACACGCCTCATGTGGATTTCTTTGTCGTTTGTATTTTGAGACATGTCAAAAAAAAAAAAAAAAAAAAGAAATCAATAAGGTGTTGTTGTTTTTTTTTACCCCCCCCCTCTCCGTTTCTCTTCTGAATTCCTTGTTTTTTGTTGTTGTTGGTATTTCCTGTCGAATCGTCTGCAAGCCGGCGCTAAGAAGCCCTTTTGATTTCCCATCTCTGAGCCAGTTGACATTTATTTCACAAACACTTGACATTTGGAAATGGGCTCCCTGTGCGAGCGCTGTGTGCGCACACTTGTAAACCCCCCACACACACACACACACACACACACACACACACACACACACACACACACACACACACACACACACACCATTAGCAGCCTTTTGTGGCGAGCAGCTGGACTTGTCTGGAGTCTGACTCGGTTTGGACCGAAATCGACGGAGGTTTTTTTTCAGCTGCCGAGCTCGACTCCCCGCCGGAGACTCCGGCGCCTTTTCACTCACCCGATAAATCAACAACTCGGGATCAATTCTGTCCCAACACACAGATCTAACGCAGTTCAGAACAGTTTACTTTTTCTTTGCGTGACTTTTTTTAAGACACTTGGAAAAAAAAAAAAAAACGCCCTTCTAAACGTGTAAATTAAACAGAATACTTCTGTGTTTATCGCAGCCGAACAGTCGCATTACTCTGATGGAGTTTAAATTGTACAATAAAAAAAAAAAGAACTTGATGCAGATTTAAAATAGCAGGATTTTAGACGTATGATTCTTTATAAGCCAACAAAGGAACTGAATCAATACAAATAAAAATAAAATATTGCTCTTAGCAGTTTAAGAAAAGAATTAGAAGCAGATTTGAGCCTTTTGTAAAAAAATAAAAGTCAAAATACGATGAATATTTGGAGTTTTCTTAGAAGTGGTATTTTATTTTTAGGGAACGGTGGATTGCACACAACTTCTGTTACAAATACACCATAGTAGGTCATAGTTGGCCTTTCATCCATCTGATTGGAAACCCCGCGATACTACGTCCCGCCCACCGACAGTCCCGTAACCTGACTGCACCGCGGGGCCTGTCAATCAAACAGACCCCCTAGCCCCCCCCCAAAAAACACGGCTTTTTCAGGGGATTATTTGTAGCTGGACGGACAGAAACCTAATAAGAAGGAGCAGACTTTAGCGAAACAACAACGGGATAAGTGGTGGAGAAATTTGAGTGACTTAGATTTTCACCAGAGAAGTTGAATGGGAGTCTATGGAGGTTTTTTTGGAAGCCGACCTCTGGTGGCCCTCGGTGGTACTGCAGCTTAAGGAACTTCCGCATTGACCCCATTTTTCAGACCTGGAGGCTACGAACACTTTTATATACAGTCAATGGGGCCAGATCAAACAACTGATGGGAAAAACAGGCCCTAGATTTAGAGGAAGAAGTGGTTCGTCATCATGAGACAGGTCTCTAATTTTTGTTGTTTACTTATTTCCATCAAAATCCATCCTTTATAAACACCAAAGAGTTCTTTGGGGATCTTCGACACGAATCCATCCCCGAAGAAACTACCTGAGTGTTCACAGCGGCGGAGTCGAGACGGCCGAGGAACGACGCGAGATTCATCATCGGTGCAGTCATCGGCCGTACAGAGCGCATATGATGTGCTACACACACACACACACACACACACACACACACACACACACACACACACACACACACACACACACAGTGCATCGGCTCGTCACTGATCTCACTGTAAACAACCTGCCTTTCCACTAACCGCCCTGACACCTGCGTCACCACGGCGACCCGCTGCCCCTTCTTGCTTCATCATCCTCTTTTTTTTTTTGCCGAATCTGCGCATTCCTCCGGTCGCCGCGCCGCCCTTCTCCCACAATTCTCCTTGTTTTTTGTTGTTGTCGTTGTTGTTGTTGTTGTTGTCGTTGCACGTGCACGCCGAGCACTCCCGTCTGTGGGTCGGCTGCCCCCCCGGGGCCGGCCTCAGCGCCGCTGTCAACACCACCACCACCAGCAGCAGCAGCACCACCAGCAGCCCCCCCGCCCTCCCCCCCCACACACACACACACACACACACACACACACACACACCCACACACACACACACACACACACACACACACACACACACACACACACACACACACACACACACACACACACACACACACAACATTACACTTCTCCACAACGGTTGAGCCGCCACGCGCCATCTGCTCCCATCAGGAGGGGGTGATTGATGCACCGCCTGTGTAAAAGCTACAGGGATGACTCATCGACTCCCCACCGCCACGCACGGTACAGTGACAAGGTGTGTGTGTGTGTGTGTGTGTGTGTGTGTGTGTGTGTGTGTGTGTTTAAGAAACACTTTCTCCTGCTCCTTCCATATGTCACTTCACAGCTTCTCCACCTAATTAAAGCGTAAAGGTTTGAACTTTTTGTTGTTGTCTCGGTAACCAATCATTGATTGATCTCCAACTTCTTTTTTTTTTTTTTCCGATCTTTGCGGAGAAGGATTCATGCTGCAAGCGGGATAATGAGCCCCTAAAACGCACCTCAGACGCTTTGAAGAACGACTCGAAGACCTGACTTCAACAATAGCCTATATGCTCCATACTGTAGGTTATGTGTCCCTGTACAATTAAACATGACATAAATATTGGATTCTAATAAATGATTCGTTAACATCACTTTAATGTTGCAGCATGAGGTAATTTTAATGACTTCAAAATACTCTTGTGTAACTGAATTTATAATATATATACATAAATCAAGCAGAGATAAAGGGGATGATGACTTTGACTTTGGAATAAAGAACATAGTGGAAGGTCAGCAGGTCGCCACGGCGACCCCGGAGTTCTCCCACCGAGATGACATCACAGTTGGTTCTCGATGACATCACGATAGAGTTGATGACAAACCAATGTTGACGTTCCGTATCCGTTTGTCTTGAGAATCACTGAGATCAGAATTAGTTGAACGTCCGAACAGAGCAGAAGATTTCGCCGAAGATCCGACGAACCGTAAAGATGTTTGGCTCTTCGCAACCAAAGGTGGGTTTCACAGATCTGACGCGATATTTTTTTCCGTCGATTTTTCTGCTTTTCACGTGAACTCGTGAAATAAAACGGTCGACGGTAAACGAACTTTCATCGAGTCAAATATTTGCGATTTTTTTTTTTTCTGACAGCATCTTTTGAAGAAACGTTCAATTTTCACGTCAATACTGAAACGGTTGTTGTTTTGTTCTGAACAGAAAACACGAGTTAAAACCGGGATGGCAGAAAACCAGACGCCCTCCGACCCTCGGAGGAGGTACGCTCACGCAAAACTTTTATTTTAACGATGTCGAGCTTTAATTTCATCTTCGTGATTTATTGTTGTTGTTTTTTTTCCTTTGGGTGACTTTAATCAAACAAAACAAAAAGTTGTTTACAGTTTCATTGTTTGGTTTCCATCATCAAACCTTTATGCAGGTTAATGCAAGTTAATATCAAAGTCTCACACTTGTGACTGGAAAACAGGGTTTTTTTTTCCAGTAGTTTAGATTTTCTAATAAATTAATTCATATATATAAATATTCATGTTTGAGTATCAATAATTTAGTGTGTAAATGTATAAATACATTGTTTTGTGCAGCACGTTTTGGATTTTTATGCTCATCGTTAATGATTTGTTGGTGTCTAAAAATGATGACACAGCAGAAAATAAATCTTTTCTTCGTCAACAGTTACCCGGACGACCTCGCTGCCACCGCAGCTCCGATCTCAGCGACACCAGCTGGGAAATCAAAGACCAGTTGCATGAAATCCATCTTTGGTTTCTTCATGGTATGTTTGGCCCAAAGTGTCACAGATTCACAGTTGTTGTCTGCAGCATTAATATTTCAACTTTCTTTTGTTTTAAATGACAATTTTCTGATAATATTATTTCTCTTTTTACTCGACAGAAGAAGAAAGCTGAGGAGAAGCTGACAGCTTCACAGGAAAAGTAGGAAACTACATCCTGAATATATTTAGTAGTTTCTACACTCATGTTGTTTGCATTTAGATTTTTTTTTTAAAGATTTTTTTCCTGATATAATAAACTGGA